>NW_006160117.1:4804812-4814445 GCF_000334495.1 Tupaia belangeri chinensis | reverse complement strand
AAAGGTGGGTGTTTCGTGAAATTTTCTTTTTTTTTTTTTTTTTTTTTTTTTTTTACCATTTCTCCATCCTATCAGGATTTGGGGCACACATGTATACTCACCCAGCATATTTCTCATGTCTCATAGGCTAGAATTCAACCAGTGGTAAGTCATGGGGAATCCAATTCCCTGTGCATTGTGCTTAATCACTGCACTACAGGCCACCCCCTTTTTTTACTTCTTTATTTTGTCATTTTTGTTTATTTTTTATGTGTTTTCTTTAGATAGGGCCTCACTATGTTGCCCCGGTAGATGAAACCTTGTGATCTTCCTATCTCAGCTTCCCAAGTGGCTGGGAATCTAGGTATGCACTGCTGTGCCCAACTTTTTAGGATGGGCTGAGAATTGAACCCAGGCCTCCCATGTGGCCTCAGTCTAAGAAGCAGGAGTGTCCAGCATGTGCCACTGTCATTTGACCAAGGCCTATATTGCTTTTAAACTAGGAAGTGACTTATTTCAAGATCTACCTGACACATGAATTGAGAGATTGCAAAAAATAACAGAGAATCCAGTCACTAGATTATTACAACAGCTTAGGTAAAACTACAGGTGGGTTTGAAATAAGTTTCCAGAAGGAGGCATGGAAAACAGGGAGTAGATAAGATATAATTTGATGATAGAATTGACAGAATGTGGTGGGACCAGGAGTTGGTGTAATGACTATGTTGCTGGACTCCCATGTAGTTGACTGTGGTTGGAGTCCTCAACCTGGTGGCTTAAACTCACATTGAGCGTGTGCATGCATGCCCAAGATCCTGAGAGGGAAACGGAGGAGAAGGAATTGCAGTGTGGCCATCCTCCCTGGAGGGGGGTGGGGGATGATTTCTCACTTTCTGTCTCTCTGTCTCTCTCTCTGTCTGTCTGACAAGCACACACACACACCCTGTAGCAAAAACCTGTCAAAAAAAAAATTGACAGAATGTGGTAACCAACTAGATGAGGCCAGAAGGTTGATTATGTTGACTATGGATTTTAGAAAAAATTGAAACTTTAAACAGCTATGGAATGAATACATATACACATGTATACAATGTATATATTAGAGAGATCTAAAAATCATACAAAATATATACTATGAAAAAAATTATGTATAGATTTCAAAATTTTTTGCACTTATATTAGCTTCCACTTTAATTCCATTTCTTCAGTTTTTCCTGAAGTACACTTGAGTGTGTATGTGTATACTGTTTTTTACAACTCTTTGCTTTTTGTCTTTGCCTGGGTTGGCAGTCCCATGGATGACCTCCCACCCATCCTTCAATACAAATAGGTCCACTTAAGCTAAAAAAAAAAAAAAATGCGATTCTACCCTCCTCTTCAAACATACACATACGCACTTATGTCTTATTGATCTTTCTGCCAAATCCTAGGTTACATTTTTCTTTTAAGCTTAAATGATTAATGAATTCTCCCACAACTAATGAGCTTGATAAAAAAGAAATCTAGCCTTGCTCAATAATTTGGTACTTTACCCATGTATTAGTGAGAAAACACAGCCATGCATTGATTATTGTTAATGATATCATGGTGCCCGAGCACCTGCAATCTTTGTCTTGCTCTTGTAGGTCATTGGGATTTATAGATTACCTGCTAGAGATTACAAAGGAGAACCTTGAGTGGCAATGGCAGCGCACTCCCTTTGACTCCAAGGAATTGTTTCATTGAGAATTCTAAACTTGCTTCTCCAAAATCATTCGTTTTCTATTTGTCTATGTATTTTAATACTATGGACCCGCCCCAAAAATCAAATTTTGATTATTTAGAATATTGTGAAAATTTTATAAAAATTTTCAGGTGAGAGTGGAGAAAGAAAATAACATCCTCACGCTTGGTGATGATTTTCCTTTGGTAAAACAGGTTAGTTCTCTAGCTGGCAGTTGTTAGTTACTGAGATGGTTGTGAAACAGGCACTCACTCCATCACTCTGGCCAAGAAAACAAGTAAAGCTCAAGTCTTAAGAGATTTTTCAAAATCAGGGAAAGCAGAGTGGCTTAACAACATTCAGAATTCTATACTTCTTTTTCCTTTTTGATTTGTTTTTCATGGGACTGGATATGCAAGATAGTTGAGTATATATACAACATATAAATATTCCACAGGAACTTTTTTTAGACTGGTGTTACGTGGCTAAAAACCAAATAGGTTGGCTGGAAAGGATGAAAATGGTACATAAAAATGGCTTTAATAAAAAAAGGCAGGATAAGTAGGTTTTTTAAAGGATAAATCTTGGAGGAAAATTATTTTAAGGACTTGAAGCTCAAGTGTTACTGTTGCTTTTTATTTCACATCCTTAAAACTTATATAAGCAAAATGGCATATTCATTATTCTGATATTAAAAATTACTTAGATATAAGGATTTATTAAGGTGTTACAAGCTTATGAAAAATAGAAGGTAAGATTCATCAGAGTACCTAATGGATAAAATTGATCTTTTAACTCATAGTGTAACTGAAGTGGTAACCGATACGCAATACACAATTCTCATTACTTGTTGAATGAATTAACATTTGTTGAATAAATTAACTAGCTGTTCTTGGTGAACCTGTTTAGTTAATTTCTAAATAGTTATAAAGGAATGCAACTTGCTTCCATAATTCAGGTTTTAAAAGTGTTTAAAGATGAATAGAAATAAATAAGCAAAAACATTGTCTCGCCCAAGCTTCAAATAGTGCTACGGCATAAAATTTGTACTCTCAAATACATGAGAATAAAATGCCTTAGTTTTATGAAAAAAAATGAACACTAGTGACAAAAACAGTTGATGTCACCACTGTGAGAGTCTAATAGCTATACATTTTTTTCATCTACCTTAGCGAGACCAGTCAAGAGGATAAACCTCACACATATCATCATAAAAATTAAAGTACATGAATAGATGGGATTAAGATATCAGTATGTGGGTATTGAAGTATTATGCTCTAAATCTTCTAAAAACTGGGCTAAAATGTCTGCACCAAATAAAAGGGTTTCTATATAAGAGCAAGCTGGCTTCTAACAATGCCTCAAAATTCAATGTTTTGCCTGAATGACTCAATTTACATCTCCAAGTCTCTTAAGATTGAAACTAGAAATCATATAACTTTAAGAAGAAAATGCAGGAAGCCAGAATGAAAATCAGCATGATTTAATGTTGTAAGAAAAGTTCTGCAATGCCAAAAATAATTCCAAATGCTATTTTTTTTCTCTGTAGCTTTAGGTAAGTAACCAAGACTTAGACTTGGAAATCTTTTTTAAAATGGATAAATAAAAATAAAAGTACACCAGCCTCACACCCAGCAATATTTCATGTAAGGCAGGTTGGAAGCTCTGTGTCTTAAACTTCCCCTTTACTGCAGCATATGCTCTCAGTTAGTTGGCTTGACCATATGGTATATGGTATTGATATAAAAGCTAAAGTATGAGAGATGAATTAATGGTAAAATAAAGAGCTTTTGTTATAGAAAACGACAAATCCAATTGTTCCATTGTTAAAAATGGTTTTTACTCAATAAATTAGTCAAAAGTACATATTTATCTAATAACTTTAACAACTAATTGTTCCTAAAGAAAATACATGTATTCCCACCATTGTTATTGTATCGATATTGCCTTTATAGAGATCTTTCCATTTGAGTGTGTGTGTGCATGCACATGTGAACATACAAGCACACATACACAAATTTGTATATTTACAGAATTTTGATCCTTTCATTTTCACATAAAATTGAAATTTAATCAATACCCCCACATTATTTATATATTTGAACTTTATTTTCCTTCTATGTAATGCTTAACTCATAACATGAGAACACTGTTATTTATTTAAAATTTTCCATGATTATTGTAGAATCCTCTTACAAATATATTTTCTTTTTCTTTTCTTTTTTTTGGAGAGGTTTTTGCTATAGGGCGTATGCACTTGCCAGACAGACAGAGAGAGACAGAGAGACAGAAAGCGAGAAATCACCCCCCAGGGGGATTGGCCACGTCACAATCCCTTCTTCTCCGTTCTTCTCTCGGGTTCTTGGGCATACCCGCACACGCACCTGGCATGAGTTTAAGCCACCAGGTCTGGGACATGAACCTCTGTCGACTACATGGGAGTCCAGCAACATAGCCATTACGCTAACTGCTGGTCCCTTCTCATCATAGTGGATTCTTATTCACATTCTCCACATATGTGGCATGCTAGCTGGATGTCTCTTGGCATAATCGTTAACACGTTTGGCATGGATAGCACACAGGCTGGTATCTTCAAAAAGGCCAACCGAATAGGCATCACTTACCTCCTGCAAAACACCAATAGCTACGCTCTGGAAATGCAGATCTGTTTTGAAATCCTGAGCAATTTCTCATACCAGAAATTTTGCGAATCTGATAACGTCTAATTTCACGGAGTGCCACAGTACCAGGCCTGTAACCATGAGGTTTCTTCATTCCTCCAGTAGAGGGCGCACTCTTGTGAGGAGCTTTTGTAGCCAGTTCCTTCCTGGGTGCTTTACCACCAGTGGATTTGCAGGCTGTCTGCTTTGTAAGAGCCATGGTATAGAGACCTCCTCACTCTTCTTCGGGAGAAACTCAGTGAGCTAGAGGTGGCGTTGGAGAGCGATGGCCGATTTTTTTTTTTTTTAACTTTAACACACCTTTATTGGCTCTTACTTGTTAGACTCAGGTTGCATGTTTGTACTGTTATATCCTCAATTATACAATGGCAATCTACAGCCATACAACTGGTGCTGTTCATAGGGAAGTTAGAAATTGGGTTGTGCAACTTGGGAATGGTTTGATCTAGAGGTTACTGCTCATAATGATTAGTAGTCAATGGGAACAGATAAATCCCCAAAGCAGTCAGCCTAGAAAGACAAGAGATGGAATGATAAAGGATTGGGAGCAAGTCTTGAACTTAAATAAGAAAAAAAAATAGCAATTTGTAGTAAATAGGTTTTTTGGTTGTTGTTTGATGGCTTACCTTTCTCCCTGTCCAAGAAGATTTAAGTTGGATTTGATTTCGATCAGTAAGTATATGTAAGGGAAAAGCAGGAAAAGAAGCTAAGTGTAAATCTAAAGACTAGATTTCATACTGAACATTTGTGAGACTGAGAGAGGAATGAGAGATTTAAGAAGCTAATTCTGGCTAAATTGAGTCTCACACTGCATAGTCTGTTTTATATGCCTTAAATGCTGAATGGCTGAACAAAGTTCAATGGGATGGAACTACCAAGTGAAGTGTACAAAGGAAGTCTCATATTTGGTAGAGAATCCCCACACATTTTAAGTGGCAAAGGTCAGAAATTACTCAAGTGTCTATGGAACTGACCAAAGGAAGCCACTGTCTGGTCACTGCTTTTGCCTAGAGTTTTTGTCCATTGGTCAATGTACTGTATATCATGGCAACAACAGTCAATTTACAAGGTAAAAGGTAGCATTTGCAATGAAGTTAACACTGACAAAAATTGAATAGGTCCTAATTGAGATGGCCAAATATTGTGGGAAACCATTCAGAAAACTTCCAGTCAGTTGTAATCTCTATAATTACAAATGGTACCATTGTGATGCCTAAATGTATTACTTTAAAGCAAAAAGAAACCAAGTTTAATAAGAAACACCAATAATCTGGGGTAAAGGTAGAGTAAAAAACTGAAGTTGTTTCCCTCAATTGCTATAATATTACAGTAAAAGTTTGGTACAGATTTTTATATTAAAAGTTAGATGGCACCAAAAGCAAAATTTGATAAAATGGTCTTTTAGTGCACAACATCTGTAGTTACATCTAATTAAATTTGAATCTACTTAATTAACACAATTCACTATGATATTTATACAAAAGACTCAAAAGATTGGCCCCAAAAGACTTTTTTGAAATTGCCAGGGGTTGTGTGTGCTCGTCACAAAGAGAGAAAACACCCCCACCCCCAACAGGGCATGATCACACCTCAATCCCCCTTCCTTCCTCCCTCTTGTCAGGACTCTGGGCACACATGTGAATATGCCCTGCATGCCTCTCAAGCTGCTGGGGCTAGAACTTGAATCTTGGTTGGCCATGTGGGATCTGGCTCCTCTAAACATTTGGCCATAGGACCGAGCCTACAAAAGATCTGAAAATAGCTCATGTCATACACAGTTAACCTAAGAATAACCTACAAGGAGAAAGAAGGAGAGCTGGCAGAGGATCACTATTTTGAAAAGGCACATAAGGAAGCCAAATCATTAACTATGACAATGCGTATGAATTGTACAAGGAATAATAACATTCTGCCTTCAAGCCCCAAAGTTTGGCACTCTCTCAGTCATCCCTCTTCCAGTTAGATGGCATCTGAACACCTCAAGGCAATCTCTTATTTAGATTTCTTGTTCTGTAAGCTAACTGAAAGAAGAGAAAATGAGAAGAGCATGAGTAGTAGCTTCTGCTCACAGATGACTAATAAATAAAGAGCATCCATTTTTGTTTCAAAAAACAAAGCCTTATTAATTCTTTTTCCATAAGAGAAGAGCAAATTGGCAATTATATATGCTAAGGATTTGGAGTCTTATAGCAAACATTGCAAGTTTCATTAGAAACCTAATTATAAAATAGCTGGTTTTGCTCTAAATTGGGACTTAAGTGTATTTATGTATGAAAAACAATGTAATTCATCTAAATTCCCTCAATATTTGTTTAGTATCTGTTCTATTATTCAATTCCACCTCCTATCACATTCCAAAGACTTACAGGGGTTATGCAGGTGTTTCAGTGCATGTCTAACATGATGCCCCAAGAATAAAGGCATACAGTAAGTGTTTATCAAAGCAATGAGTAAACTATTTTTTTTAAAGAGTTACTTTTATGCCATTCATCATGAGAAAAAAATATATGTGTGTGTGTATATATATATATATACACACATATATCTATGTGTGTATATATGTGTGTGTGTATATATATATAATCTTTTTAGAGAAAGATTTTTGCTAAAGGGCATATGTGCTTGCCAGAGAGAGACAGAGAGACAGAAAGTGAGAAATCACCCCCCAGGAGGGATGGCCACACTGCAATCCCTTCTCCTCTCAAGATATTAGGCACGATCACACACACATGCACTCAGCATGAGTTTTATCACCGGGTCTAGGATTTGAAGTGCGGTTGACTACATGGGAGTCCAACAACATAACGATTACACCATCTGCTGGTACCAAGAAAACTGTATTTCTAACAGTAAGTTTTGATAGATGGCTTTACTAAATAACTTCATAGTATCGAGGAAAATGAAATCTCACAAGGACATAAACTGTAAGAGTACACAGACTGCTTTATTATTTTTATTATATCAGTACTCGTAGCCCTGATAAACAGATATTTCTACCTGGGCCCATTTGAAAGTTACACTGAAATCAATGCCAACTATATAGACAAAGAACTAGAGGATTTAAAATGAACAGCAATGCCAATTCTATAGACAAAGAACTAGAGGATTTAAAATGAAATCAAGTGCAGTCCTCTCTGGTGTTAGACCAGTTCAATGAGTTGTGAAGTTTTGAAGCTGTCCTTAGAGAATATAAATTAATTCCTAAGGATTACTTTCCTCACTAGGTAAAAGGTAGAACTGAAATTGTGGGGGATAGGTGATGCTTTGTTCAATTAAGCAAAGTGCTTTATGCAAAAGGAATTCTTTTCCCAGATTTTCAGAGTTGTCTGACTTCTAAGAAAGAAGAAAGGCTTACTTTTCTTTCCTCCTGCTTGCTCAACATGTTCTTAAATAAATTATCCAAATGGAACCTGCCTGAAATTCTGTATCTTGAAATGCAGGCACTTATTTCAGAGTATTTAGTGCAATCAAAAAAATGCACTAATTTGTACATTAATACCTATCTTACTAATTCAGGCTAAATTGTATTATAAGAGATAATCAAAAAATAAATTTGAAGTTCTTTCTCAACCTAAATGATAAGAAATGAAAGTTTTCTAAGTACAAATAAAAAGGAATTTGTTCTTTACTACTTCTTTGTCCATTTCTTTGAATTCTAACCTAATGTGAAATTATAAATCTTCAGTGTTATGTGTGTTTACTTTTTATCATTCTCTTACAATTTGATCCAAGTGGACAGTGTACATAGCCAAGAACAAGACAAATAAGCTGTCTTCTGGTGAACACCAAGCCGAAGTGTACATTCTAGGAACAGTAAAAAGGAAAATGTACACATCCACATACACAATAAAAAACAATTGTAGAAACATGAAATGGGACCCTCATCCCAAACCTTAGAGAAAATGCAGAGTTGTGGAAATTATTTCAAAATTGCTTGGTCACCTTAACAGAATTTGAGAACGAGGCACACAAAAGAGGAACTTTTTGTGTTGCTAAAATGAGAAAAAAAAAATCAGGAAGAAAAAAAAATGGAATGATTAAATTAACAAATCAAAATCAAAGATACAAATTATGTCAAAATCAAATATACAAATTATGCTATACAAAACAGTATATCTTGGGAGGATCATTTGGAAATATCTAGAAACAAAATACACATACCCTTTGCTAAAAAAAACTTAACTACTAAAAAACACACAGCTAATTTCCCACTAATATGCAAAAATATGTTTAAGGGAAAATATACCATACCATGCTTCATAACAAAATGTGTACATAAGTCAAATATCCATGAGAAAATGGTCAATACACCCATTAAATAAAGAATAAATCTATTGAATGAAATACCATGTAGCAAATAATGAAAACAAGGAAATCTGTATGTTCAGAGATAAATCTATGTTTTATGTGAAAAAGAAGTTAGTTGCAGAATAGAACACTGTGCAAATAAATAAGGACATATGTCAGCCTATGCCTAGAAAATTTATGTAAGGATAGATAGGCAAGTCTCCAATGTGTTTATTTCTAGGAAGAAAATGGTGGCGGCAGATGGGGGTGGAAGTTTTGGATGGCTCTTTCTTACTTTATGCCTTCCTATGATGATGAATTTTTAACCACTGACATTTATTTATAAAATTGAAAATAGTATTAAAATACTGTCAAGATTTTCTTTAGATGTTGTATTTAAATATACACTCATGAAAAGATTTCTCAGATATATTAAGTTATAACAAGATACAGAAATATATGTAGAGTGTAATTTATACAAATATATATATATATATGTGTATATATATTATAGATAGGAATACATAGAGAAGACGTTGGAACTCTACATACAAAAATATCACATCTTTTGAAAGGAAAAACTTGTTTAACAAGATAGGGTAGGGTGAGAAGAGTGAGGTAAAGTAGGGTGCGACTTGTGTGCTTTATTTTGTTATATGTTCCCATTTTTAAAGTTTTACTCATAAGGAACATGTACTTTTGCATTGTTTTTATATAGTTGAAAAAAAATTAAAATAGTTTCTGAATCACTGGTATATAGGGATTACTTGATTCATCTTTCTAAGCATAGAAGAAAAAAATAACTGATGTTCTAAAATAAAAGCCACAACAATGTGAATATGTATAGCCCTAATGACCTGCCCACTTAACATGTTTAAGATAGTAAATTTTAAGTAATGTGATTTTACCACAATTGCCTTGAGATGATTTACAGTGGTTTCCACCCTTCCTAGCACCAGAGATTGATATCATAGAAAACAATTC
>NW_006160117.1:4754247-4804777 GCF_000334495.1 Tupaia belangeri chinensis | reverse complement strand
CCAAGTACATCATATCCACCATGTACCCCATTTTCACTAACACCACATTACAACAGAAAAGGAACCAATCATACAACAATAGATTCCATGCTACCATGAGAACCCAATACTACTGTAAATCTTCCAGGAGGTGGAATCCAGGCAGCACACCAGCAATGGGGAATGGCTGCAAATACAGACAAACCCACCACCCATGTCCCACTGCATGGCCTATGTTGGGGGAGGGCAAGCCACAACAGGCCACAACCAGCACCAGTCCACAGCCTACCCCCCAAGAGGTCACAGATTAGCATGAGTCTGCAACCCGAGTTGGGGACCCCTCTTATACATGTATTTAAAACCAAAATGTACCCCAAACACATGCACAACTATTATATGCCAATTGCAATTATATCAAAAATAAAATCATTTTTAAAAGAAGAGATAAGATGATGGAAGCGGTGCACAGAAACGGCCCCACCTGTTCCTGCATATCACGATGCTTAAGTGCTATGAAGAAGAAGCCAGATTACACATGGCTGACTGTGGAATTCAAATATTGGCCCCAGTGGCTTAAAACAAAATGTCAGAAATATGCATGTGTGCTTAGGATACTGATAGGGTGGACAAATGTGTCAATAGTAAAAAGAAATTGTGATATGACTGGGCCCCCTTATGGGGTAGTGCTTGTTCTGTCTCTTGGGAGGGAGGGAGGTAAAGAGAGAGGAAGGATAAAGGGAAGAAAGAGAAGGAGGGAGGGAGAGAGGAAAGACAGAAAGAAAAATACCTAACAAATTTACAGGTTCTGCAATGACAAAAAATCAGTGCTAGAATTAAAGAATTAAAGAAATAACTTCTGAAAACTTTACCAAGGAAACAATATAACCTGAACAGGTATACTGAAGGGTCATACATTGCTCAAGACAATGGTATACACAGGGGATAGGTACATTCCTGGAGGTGTCATTGATTCATCCTTTGCAGCATAAAAGAAAATACTGGAAGATCTGTTTTCATTAATCTCATCTTCCTATATGCACTGGGTCATCAGAAAAGTCATGACACACTTTTACATAGTAAAACAGAAACAAAAAAGGGACCAGCTGATGGTTATGTTGCTGGACTCCCATGCAGTCGAACAGACTCTGTTCAAGTCCTGGACCTGGCAGCTTAAAACTCATGCCCAGCATGTGTGCGTGCATGTCCAAAATCCCAGGAGGAGAATGGAGGAGAAGGGACTGCAACTTGGCTATCTCTACTGAAGGGTGATTTCTTGTTTTCTGTCTCTCTGTCTCTGTCTCTCCGATGAGCGCATGTGCCCTATAGCAAGAATCTCTCCCGCCCCCCAAATTTAAAAATAACAGAAAATACATCATGACATTTCTGACCACCAAATATAAATACATACTTATATATATACATGTATATATGTATATGTATATATACATACACATATATGTACATATGTATGTATGTATGTATGTTTTACCATCTATATACTGTATATTACTTATTTTTTTCCCTTATTCATGATACAGCATGTGCACAGTGGGAGGCACCCTCCACAGGTCCAGTCATGCTGCTGTCCCCTTCCTCTAGCCTTCTAGCATACCTGATTTCTGGCTTGCTTGCATGCCTGGCATGTTACAGGCGGACTGGGTCACAGATTCAAATTTGTTAGGCATTTTTCTTTTTGTCTTTCCTCTCTCCCTCCCTCCTTCCCTTTCTTCCCTTTATCCTCTTTACCTCCCTCTTTACCTCCCTCCCTCCAAAGTCACAGATCCAAAGTGCAGTTGCCACATGGCAACTGGTTTCTCTTGAGCAACGCATTACTTTTGCACCACAGAGCCAGTCTAATTAATTGATATCATTTATACATATAAGAGTAAAGCATGCAAACAACTCATAACTAAATATATGCACGTTGGGGGCACATGGAGAAAGAACATACATTATATTTGGATAGCACCTTTTTTTAGTCAACATTTATTAGACATAGTACAAATGGACATACTCTGACCAGCTATTTAAGTGAGAAAGACAAAAGAGAAATACAGTAAACTTCTAGTCGGGAAAAACAAGCTGTATCACAGAAAATAAATATCGAAACTGTTCTCATTTTCTCTGGAATGTTAAAAGACAAATAATTTTTGTTTGTTTGTTTAGAGGTTTTTACCTTAGGGTATATGCACTTGCCAGAGAGAGAGAGACAGGGACAGTGAAAGGGAAAGCGAGAAATCATTCCCCAGCAGAGATGGCCATGTCATACTCCCTTCTCCTCCACTTTCCTCCCAAGATCTTGGGCACCCAAGCACACGTGCCTAGCATGAGTTTCAAGCCACCAGGTCCAGGACTTGAACTGCGGTCAGCCATGTGGGAGTCCAGCAATATAACTGCTTTGCCATCTGCCAGCCCCTAAATCAAATAATGTTGAAGTAGTTCCCACAGATTTTTTTCAGAGACCTATTGTGATCCATAACTTATTTCCAGCCAAGTAATTACAGAAGTGAAATACATGTTCTAAGTTAGAGAATCTCAGAAAATACAATACTCATCTACTTTTCATGAAATAAAATAACTTCAAAGAGTGTTCCAAAACACAGAAAGAGTTACCAGAATTATGAATCAAGAAAGGTCACAATATAAAAAGTTGATGGTGTCAAATGCAACCAAGACACAATTATATAAAGTATATTAAAATCAAATGTGACATTTGAGAAGAGAAAAATAACCAAAACATCTTAATATTAGAAATCTGTATCTTAAAGCCCAAATTTTACAAACTCAACCCAGGAAATGGTAGAGTGAAGGGAAAGGAAAATTATCTGAAAACACAGTGGTACTGCCAGGAAAAGAAGCTAAAGATAAGAAAAAGCAGAATTTGAGTTTTAAACCAAAATACTTTCATCATCATGCAAGACTGCATTTATCATATGTAAGTGGATTAGAAGTCAAATCACTGTTCGATAACCTTATATAAAGCTCAGTCATTTCAAAGTTTATGTTTTCCAAAACAGAAGTAGATTATCAATATCAAAACGGATTATTTTCCTTCCAAAGAACATAGGCATCCTAGCAAAATGTTTGATGACCCGAAATTTCAGAAAAGAAAAAAAAATCATATTATGCCATTTCAAAGTTATCTTTTTCCCCTCCAGGTTAAATCTTGAGGGCTAAAACATTATAAATATGTGGATCTTAATAGTTTATTCTTTCTAAAGTGAAAGTAATACCTTATATTAGAAGCATAGAATAAAAAAATCTGGTTTATGATTTCACTGAAGAATATATCTACACAGAAATCTCTATAACATCCTTAGAAAAACTGAAATTATATCCACTTATCTATCTAGAGCAGTAGTTCTCAAAGAGTGGCAATTTTGCTTCCTAGAAGACATTTTGCAATATACCGAGCACTTAAATACTGAGTCAAAGCAATTATAAGTAATATGGGGGTGGGTAAGGAGGTAAAGGAATCTCACTTAGGTAATGTCGGCCATAGAAAATCAATCCCCAAACCTGTCATCTGCAGTTGTTCTTAGGTTCTATTTTCAACCATTTTTAACTGTGTTGTTATATTTGCACTGCTATGTGTTCCCTGCTAGAGTAACAATGACATCAAATGAGGATGTACAAGAAGCATTTTCAATGTATTTTTAGTGGACTCAAACCATTCTCCAGCTATCAAAATAGAGCATTTTATGGGTATAAGCTATCTGTCCTGGATATTATAATAGTTACCTCAATTCCATACATACGTCCTCGTACGGCCCATATTTTTCCAACAGCAATAATAGCAACAATAATAATAAACTCAAAAAAGTGTTTTGGAGAATTAGAGCAATGTTTAACACATTCTCAACCTCTCCAACACAAGAATGGGCAAATATCTTTGAATTTGCTCTTACGTGATACTAGATTACTTGGAGTGTTCTTGTTCTTTCAAAGATTTTTCTTAAGGGTTTTGTTGAGTATTTTTACTTGAACAAAATAGCCATATTAATGTAGTCGAAGGACAGTTTTACACACACACACACACACACGCGCACACACATGTTGTTTTCTATTTAACACTTTGGTTGACTCACACCACTACTACATTCCAGAAGACATTATTTTATAAACTCATACTGGAATCTTTTTAAAATGTTTAAGTACATGAAAATATTAAGTCTACTTTTCCTAATGCTTTTGAATTTAGCATGAAAATGAAATTATATTCAGGAGTAAACTCAATGAGTTACAGGAGTTGAAGTTATGTGAAATTTTAACGGGGATCTCTATTATCATCTACAACACTAACAAGTAAGTAAGATGTAATTCAGTCTATCCCATATCTTAGTCAGTGGCCCATTCCTCACCTGCATAAAAATGTCTTCTGACCTATGCAAGTCACTGCCTTTACTCAAAATTCATCCGTGTCTTCATCTATTTTTTGTCTCTTTCCTTTGTTGCATTGGTTTTGTTCTCTCCCCTTAAGCCACAGTACTGCAGTATGTAGTCACACTGTGTTACATTCAACACAGAAGAGCGTATTTCATTTATTAAATAAATTCAGAGTAAAATTAAAGTCTAAAGAAAAACCTTTAATCACTGAAATAAGATATTTGCTGCAAGCAATAAAACTCAGTTTTGGCACTGCAGAAAATCAAATCAGTGATTCATAAATTGAAGAAAAATATCTAAAAGAGAAAAAGTGAGTAATTATCTTAAACATATAAGTACATTTAGAGACTAGATTCAAATGATTCAAAGTATACATCACAGATTTTTCTTAGCAGAAAGCAACTGTTAAATGATTCTAAAATAAGGACACATATAAGTAATGAGAAAAATAATGTTTAATAGATAACTGAACATACATCCCATGATGTTATATGTATCCCATATAACATATAAAAAACACATAGAAAACATATAAAAAATCACACTAAAAAAAAGATACTGTATTTTTTAACATTCCTAAGTTGAAAAATCTTAATAGTTACAAAAAATAAACTATTAATATCTTTACCATATAAAAATGTCTTACAAATAAGAAAATGTGAACAAAAGGCATCAAGGATCTAAACCTAAATTCTACATTAGAGAAACATATTTCCATTAACAAAGAAAATGTTATAAAATTCAAATGTGCCATTTATCAAATAATTTTCACCTGTTAAATTAACAAAGGCTAAAATTAAGAGTTGATTCTGGGGTCATGTGGTCACGGCAGGCAGATTCCACATGGTCAACCTTGTGGTTGGAGTCCCAGACCTGGCAGCTTGAGAAACATGCCAGGTGTATATGTGTCCATGCCCAAAATTCTGAAGGCAGGGAGAGATGGAGAAGAGATTGCAGTGTGATCATCCCATGAGGGATGCTTTCTTCTCTGTCTCTCACTGGCAAGCACATAAACCCTCTAGCCAAAAACAAGGATAATATTTGTGACAACTGTGATGAGTTTTACAAGGACTGAAAATATTTACCTTCATATATCTTTTCTGCATAACTAAAGAGAAAGGACAGTAAACATGTATATACCTATTTAATCAGTAAATAAACTTTTTCTTTTCTAGTTTGCTATAGAGACCATGCACTTGCTCTATGCACACAGAAGACAGAGAGGGAAAGTGAGAAAGAACTACCCGGGAGGACTGACCATGCCTGAAACCCCTTCTCCAATCTCCTCTAGGGATTTGGGATATGCTCAAACATGGACCTGGCATGATTTTCAAGCTGCTTTGTCTAGGACTCAAACCACAAAGTCAGTCATGTAGGATCTAGTCAATTTAACATCCATGCCACCTGCCAGCCCAGTATGTACACTTTTAAAAAATCAATTTTACTAATTTACTTCATAATCCTAGAAATAATTATTCTCCTTTACTACTCATCACTTCCTCTTCTTTACTTTTAAGGCACATAGTACAGGCATTCTATAGCTTACTTGTTCCAAATAAATTTGCATACATGTCTATAGATCTCGGCAGGAAAGTTTATGATCCAAGATTTTACCTACATTCAGACTTTTAATGACACCAATAGAAAAGGAAAAGACAACATATAATCAGATGTGCACAGCCTTAGGAGAAATGCCATTCAACTTCACGTTCTATAGAAGATGAACCCATAGAAAGAGAGAGTAGAATGGTGGTTACCAGGGGTCAAGATGGGATTGAAGAAATGTTGCTCAAAAGATAGAGAATTTCTCTTAGAAGAAACAAGTTCAAGAAATCTTTTTCTTATTGTTGTTTGCTTGTTGTTTTTTTTTTTAAGAGACATATTTTTGCTACAGGACAAATGTGCTTATTAAAAAGAGAGAGAGAGAGAGAGAGAGAGAGAGAGAGAGAGAGAGAGAGAGAAAGACAAATAGAGAGCAATCACCCCTCGGGGGGATTGCCATGCCACAATCCCTTCTCCTCCATTCTCCTCATGGGATTTTGGGTACCCATGCACATGAGTGTAGTGTGAGTTTTTAAGCTACTGGGTCTAAGACTTGAACCAGGATCAACTACGTGAGAGTCTAGCAACATATCAAGATCTGCTGATCCCAAGAGATGTATGTATATAATATTATGACTAAAGTTAACAATACTGGATTGTATTCTTGAAAATTACTAAAAATAGTAGATCTCAAGTGTTCTTACCACAGAAAACTATTCACAGGTGAGGCGATATCCATATATATGTTAATTAGCCATTCTACAATATGTATATTTCAAAATATTATGTCATACGATCTTTTATTTTTAATTTGCTATAGGGCACATAAATTTGCTAGAGAGAGAGAGAGACAGACAGACAGACAGACAGAGAGGGAAAGTGAGAAATGGACCCCCTAGAAGGGATGGTCACACTACAATCCCATCTCTGTTCTCTCAGGATTTTGGGCATACAGGTATATGTACCTAGAATAATTTTCAAGCAATTGAGTCTGGGAATCAAACCATCCAGTTGGTCTTGTGGAATCCAACTAACATAATGCCACCTGCTGGTCCTGTGTGAAAATGTTTTTAAAGAATTATTTTATTTAATGCAATTTATTATTGTTACTATTTTTTAAAAGTATGTATATAGAGAGACAGAAAGTGACAAAGCAAGTCTCCAGGTCCGGGACTCTAACCACAGTCGGCCATGTAGGAGTTCAGCACCCTTAACCATCATACCACCTGCCAGCCACACTGTGTGAAATATTTTTAAAGATATTTACATATCTATAACTGAAACTGATGGGTTAAAGGATGTACAAACAGAAGAGATGAATGTAAATGCCAGATGTGGGGTGTGTGGAGGAGAGGGGCCTGGGGAAGAACATTTGGAGGAGGGATACGAAGACAGCATTGTTGAGACAGGGAGGTAGTGTTGCTATATTTTGATCAACTGGACCGGGGAGAAATGTACATATATTGAAATGATCACCTTGTAAGCTAAATAATTGAATGTATTAAAAAATACAAATAAATTTACAAAAGAACCAGAAGTGAACATACAACAAAAGGACTACTCTACGAATAATTACAAAGAATAAAAAAATTATCAAGAAAACATAGTAACAATAGACTTGGGAAGTCCAGATTTCATTAACTTGATTTCATTGTCAAAATATAACAATGACTGGGGACCAGCGGGTAGCATGGTGGTTGAGGCACTAGACACTCCCACACGGATGACCACGGTTCAAGTCCTGGAGCAGGAGGCTTGCTTTCTCACTTTCCCTATCTCTCTCTCTCTCTCTCTCTTTCTGTTTCTCTATGGACAAATTAAAAATAAATGAATGAATAAATAAAATTAAATAAATAACTCCTTTTAACAATGATCATAAATGAAGAAATTATTTCAATTACAGATTTTTTTCTTATTTTGTCAATGTTATTCAGTTAAGTCATGTGTTAGATGGAAACTTTGGGCTAGTAGGATTCTTTATTCCATAATTTTAAATGATAAAACAATCGGGCCTTTCTAGATCATGCAAAAACCTATTTTTTCAAATACCATAAAATGCAAATATGTGAATGTTTTTAATAGCAATATATTCATTAGTGTTTATGTCCAGTATATGCAAATTAGTTTCACTGCAATGAACATATACTTTAAAATAAATATACCAAGAAAATACTTAAATGTAGGATAAATGAAGACAGGAGAATGGATACTCTCATGTCTTTTTTTCTTTCCTTTTTTTATAAATCTTGTCAGAGAGAACATGCTCACCAACGAGAGACTGAAAGACATACAGACAAGGCGAGAAAATGAGAGAGCGTCCTTCATGTGAAATGATCACATCACCATCCCTTCTCCATCCCTCCGTCCTTTGGGGATTTGAAGCATGCATGTGCATATGCCCAGAATGTTTCTCAAGCCACTGGGTCCAAGAAATCAAATCATGCAGACACCTATGTGAGATCCAGTGGCCTTAACCATCATTCCACAGGCTGACCCACAGTGATGTCTTTTTATAGTATTTATTTCAATATAGTTTTTCATTTCCAATTTTGTTAGGCACATGTTTTATTATTATTATTATCATTTTCTACAGGGTATGTACACTCACCAGAGAGAGAGGGAAAGCGAAAAATCACACCCCACAGAGGATAGTCATATCATAACCCCTTCTCCAGTCTCATCTCCAGATTTTGGGCATGCACCCTCATGTGCCTGGCCACCAGGTCTGGGACTCAAACGACACAGTTGGCCATGTGGGACCCAGAGCCTTAACCTCCACACCACCAACTTGCCTAGCACAGGTCTTTGCTCGTTTCTTTCTTTCTTTTTTGGCCTTTATGGCTCACTTTCTGTATACTCTTTTCCATTTTTCTTTGACGGCATTTTCTCTTAATATTGTGGGAAAGATGACAAGAGATTGTACATGTTTAATATGAGCCTGACATGTCAACTTAATCTAGAGGGGGGCAATTTAGTCACACACAGATTCATAAAATCTCAGAGGTATAGAAAACATTTAAGAATTAGACAAGTTTCTCTTTAATCCTGAAGTGGTAAAATGATGCCTAAAATTACAGTAAAAATGGAATTGAAACTCTTGGCTTTGTGACACCACACCAGTACTCAGAAGTCTTATAACATGAAAAGACACTATATGAAACTATTTGCATATGTAATTTCTAAGTGTTGAAATTTTCAGGGGTTTTAAGATAAAGAATGCTGAAATTCAACTTTTATACTATGTCAATTGTATTTCTCTGGTTATGAGCAGAGAACTGGTATCAGTGACAGGATTTGAGTATCACAAAGTATTTGAGTCAATCAAATTTTATGCACTATATAAAAGTGAACAAATTTTTTGAAGTGCTCATTAAATGCAATAGTAAAATTCCAGTTTACATAACTCACTGATGATTCATGAAAAACTTTAAGATATCCAAATAATTTAACGTCAATGATCTTAAATATTGGTTTACTTAATCCATAGATGAAACAGGTGGTTGACAGGCAGTAGTCTTGCATGAACTCAAAATGCACATATTTTCTGGGGATGTGGCTTAAAAATAACTATCTATATATGGTCTGGAATTAAAAACAAACTTTTTTTTCCTAGAATAGAAAATTGAGGTCCACTACTTTACACAGATTAAAAGTAGTAGTTCTCATTCGTGAAAGTGGAATCATGATAGTTTCATGATTTTCTGTAATTAGAACAAAAAAGCTTGAACTCAAATTTATAATCTAATTCTGGACTGCCTCTCTTTTTTTTTTTTTTGGAGAGGTTTTTCACTATAGGGCGCGTGCGCTCGCCAGACAGACAGAGAGAGACATAGAGACAGAAAGTGAGAAATCACCCTCCAGGGGGTATGGTCACACCGCAATCCCTTCTCCTCCATTCTCCTCCCAGGATCTTGGGCATGCACGCACATGCACCCGGCGTGAGTTTTAAGCCACCGGGTCCGGGATGTGAACCGCGGTCGACTACGTGGGAGTCCAGCGACATAGCCATTACGCTAACTGCTGGTTCCCAGTCTCTCTTTTTTTCCCTTCATTGTCAGAAGGCAAGTACATCTGGCAGAAAGAGAGAGGGAGAAGGTACCCTCCGATGGGACATGGCCACACCATAATCCTTCTCCATTTCTCAATTCCATCGGGACTCTGAGCATGCACACATAGGCAGCCAGTGTGTCCTTCAAGCCACTGGGGCTAGAACGCCTACCCAATGTTCAACCATGTAGGATCTGACTCCCTTATGAAATCAGCTTTTCTTCCCACCACCTGTCCCAGTTACATCCTCTATTTATTGCTACCTTCTAGGAGGGGACTTCAAAAAGTTCATGGAAAAAAGGTAAAATACTAGTTTATTTTCATGACAAAATCCTTCAAAAGTCCATGCACATTTTCATAATATATATTTTCTATGAACTATTTGAAGATGGCCCCTCACAGTACAGGTACTTTTATAAGGAATCTGAAATTCTTACAGGAATAAGGTTGAAATATAAACAAATAGTGAAGCAAACAGTAAATATCATAAATAAGTGTACATTTTGTTTGGTCTTTGTAAGTTCAGTAATATCTACTACTCTAAAGAAGTGACCCTAATTCAATTGGAATGACCCTAATTCATTTGGTCATCCCAATGTTAGCTTAGTGGCCTGCTGCACAGATTAATAAGATTAAATTCCATTTTTTTCTTCCAGAGAAATCCATTCAAATATGGCTAAGTATCTGATTAACTAAAATGGTTATAAGATAACTTATTGTAAGGTTTTTTAAGAATATAGGTGAAATTTTGCACATAAAAGTTTAATTGAATAGATTTGGATTTTCCTTGTATTATTTATAATAAGTAAACACCATCAATTTCACATAACTGGCCGCTATATTACATATTCAGGAGTCCACACTGAATACAAATGAACTTTATTGAACAATTCAGAAAGTCTATACTATATTTTTTAAGGTAGCAAAGTAGTACTTCAATTTTTTATAAGGGAAATAAAAACTCATTAAATAGACTAAGTTGGCAATGAATTAACCATAGCAACGGACTTTCATTAATGTATAAAACTATGTATAATTCTTGTCAAAGTAAATCTAGTTTTATTATGACCCTTGTTTTATCCTATCATATCTCTAAATAAACTGCTGTTAATATCAAAAGAAAAGCCAGAAATGTTTGAGATCATGAATATGTGAATTATTCTGATTTGATCATTACACATTATATTCATGTACCAAAAAAAATCACGCTGCATCTCATAAATATTTACAATATGTGTAAATGTAAAAGCCAGAAATGAAATGGAGAGAAATCCCATTAAATTGAAGACTTGCCTTCACATTTTTTTAAAAAAAATAATACCAGGTATATTTTATCCTAAGGATGTTAATCACTACATATCTTTTAAATTTATTTAACTTCTATTCATGATTGAGATCATCTGTACACACACAAGAAAGAAGATAAGCACCTCCTCATGATTGAGATTACCTGTACACACACAAGAAAGAAGATAAGCACCCTCTACAGGGTCTCCTCACATCTTGATTCTTTTTCCCCAGTCCTCCAGCTACTCAGAACCTTTAAGCACACACACATTTGCCTAGCATCTTTTCCAACCTACCCAGGGATCCAAAGAAACCCTGGTTTCCAGTATGCGGTTGGGTTTACTACCAACTGCAACATTAGGCTGGCCCCACTATATATTTTCATAAACATACTATTCTTTTTTTTCCCCCAAAACAGTTGTCATAATGGTTTGGTTTTCTCTGAATCAAATATGTTAATACTAATTGCCGTTTCTTGAGTGATATTGGAAGATTGCTTTCCCTAATATGAAACCTGTATTTTTATCCAACTGAAAAATGTTACAAAAATAATACATCTGAAAGTACTGGGTTATATGAGAAAAATCTCCTTCTGCTTCTCCAATTTTTTTCCTCGTTAATGGCAGAAGGCTGGTATTTATGTCTGAAGGAGCTGCTTTTCTCCAAATTTTGACTGAATTAGAAAGGTTAAGAAATAAAACTTCAGGTTGTGTTTATGTAAGTTAATTTAAAAATCTCTTTGTGTATACAAATAACCCCACAATACATAAACTTAACTTTTGAAAATGCCCACTCAATTTTTTCTGAATTCCATGTTTCCTTCAATTCTTTGCTTTTGAAGATACATCAAAGGCCAGGAAAATCATCAACTTAATAAATGCTTACTTCAAATAAATATAAATTTGGGAAATGCATTAACTAATCTTTAAGTGTATCAATATTTAAAATGAATGTTTTCAATATTTATAGGTAGTCGCATTTTAAATGAAGGCAAATGTAAGCTTGTGGGGGAACTTTTGATGGTGTTCTATTTTTCTTTTTTTGGATAGGTTTTTGCTATAGGGTGCGTGTGTTCGCCAGAAAGACAGAGAGAGACAGAGAGACAGAAAGTGAGAAATCATCCCCCAGGGGTATGGCCACGCCACAATCCCTTCTCCTCCATTCTCCTCTTGGGATCTTGGACATGCACGCACACATGCCTGGTGTGAGTTTAAGCCGCCAGGTCTGGGACTCAAACCACGGTCGACTACGTGGGAGTCCAGTGACATAGCCATTACGCTAACTGCTGGTCCCTGTATTCTATTTCTTATGGTTATAGCATATCCATTAATGTATAGGTTTTCTTGAGTAGAGTCCCTGGCCTGAGGCAGCAGGTGGGTGCAGGTTAAGGCAGCTGGATCCCACATGACTGATTTCAGGGTTTGAGTCCTGGACCTGGCAGCTTGAAAACCATGCTGGGAGCATGTGTTCGCATGCCAAAAATCCAGAGAGGAGAATGGAGAAGAAGAGCCTGCAGCATAGCCATCCCCCCTGGGAAGAGTTTTCTAATTTAACTCTGTCTCTGGTACCTTCTAGCTGCCTGGCATCCTCTGCTTCCTGCACTGGTAAGGGAGCTCTAAGTTCATATCAGATCTGGAACAGTGCATGGTTTTGTGAGAAAGGGTCAAAAAGAGAAAATTCACCTCTTTTCATATCTGAGCGGGTAAGAAAGCAAAATGAAGTAAGCATTACAGAGCTTGCATGTCCCAAAGTAGAGCCTCTATTAATTTTAAAAGGATTAAATGTAAAAAGTAAATTCACTAAATAATTTTAAATTGCTTGAATGGGAAACTGAATCACCAACAAATTTTCTCATTTGCACAAGTTCTACAGTTGCTCGTAGACCTTCATAGTGAACTGCTAGTCAGTTAGAAGTCCTATTTCTTCTGTAGAAAGGTCTTCTGCAGTTTACAAGTCGACTAACTCAGGCTATTAATGATTTAGTACCTGTTAAGTCTCATAATCATCATAGTGGTAGAGGAAATATTCACAGCCACTTTTATGTTTCAGCCATGTTCTTCTCTGTTGCTAAATGCCCTTCTAAGTCATTTTCCTATTTCTAAAGCCTGCCTTATCCTTGAATTTTTAGCACAAAGGATACATTCCTTATGAAGCTTTTACTGAGCACCAAAAACAAATATAATTGTCCTGTGTCTTACTAAGGATATTTATATAGTTTTATTATTTCATACAAGCAGAACTTAGAACTACTTGTTTGCCTGATGTATCACTTTTCCTAAACAATAAGGTTTGAAGGGCTCTCTTAGGGAATGGACCACATTATCCTCACTCTTGTACCTCTTATGACACCTAACATATTAGCCATACAGTACACTTGGAATAAGTCAATAAACTAGTACATCCTTCAGTATATACTGAATGAATTCTAATGGGGAATTAAACTTCAGAGTGATAAATTAACACCCATTCCCCAAACATGTGTGTGGGCACATGTGCATGCACACATGTACAAAAACATGCACTACATACATCTCTTAGCATTGCTGTGTGACTCTGTTCCTCTCATCACATAAACTTCTTTGGCGTTTGAGACATATAAAATGGGCCAAAGCAGAATATAATTAAGCAGCATTGCATGGTTAAAAGAAAAATGGAATGACGTGATCACCTTGGTTCTGATTCACGCTTTCTTGGCCTGCAGTTCTAGACACAACTTTGTCACAGGCTGTGAGTGCTTATTAGCATTCATTGTTTTTCCCCTACTGATTTTCAATGTTCAAGAATTGTTAAGTGGATAGTAGAACTGGCACTGATAAATACTCATTGAACTCCTCAGGAAGAAAAAGACATTGTGATAAATGTAAGTAAACAGCACTGTGGTTTTATTAAGTGTTATCATGGTCATGCTCTTTACTACATCAAAAGCTGCAGATCATCAAAATATATGGACACCGCCTTCAAGGAGCATACTAAATTGTAAGAAATTGAGAGTGGAAACCCTATTGTACTCATTTTTATGTTCCTAATCTAGCACAGTGCCTTGAACATAACAAGAGCACAATAAATATTGTTTGGGTTGAAATGGGAAAATCTATTAACTATCTACTGTTCCAGAATCACCAAACTCTGAAGAATAAGTTTATTCTTTTTAACAATATGGCTAACCAGACAGTCTCTTGAGTGGTCTGTATAGATATTTCACAATATTTTTTGCCTTTTTTAAAGCTTACAATAGGGCACATGCACTCACCAGAGACAGAAAGTGAGAGAAGGGAAGTGAGAGATCATTCCCCAAGGAGAATGGCCACGCTGCAATTCCTTCTACTCCACTCTCTTCTCAGGACTTTGGGAATGCATGCATATGCACCTGGCATGTTTTTGAAGCCACTGGATCTAGGATTCAAATTGTACAGCCAGTCATGTCGGATTCAGCCACCTTAACTACCGTCTGGCTTTATTTTTTCATATTGCAGTCATGATAACAAATGAGGAAAGTGAAACACTGAAAAGTAATTTTATACATAATAAATAGTGGAAACTGGGTATCAAATAAGGCAGCATCATTTCCAAGGTCATACTTTCAACTACCACACTTAGTGCCTTTTCCTAAAAGACTTTAACACACAGAGAGAATCTAGTTTAGTATTAAATTAGGTAAAACAAATTATGAAATGTATTGGGTTGTCAGAAAGTCATGACATACTTTTCTACACAAAAATGTGTCATGACTTTTCTAACAACTGAGTTTTTTTTTTTTTTAGAGGCTTTTGCTAGAGTGTGTGCGCTCTCAAGAAAGACAGAGAGAGACAGACAGAAAGTGAGAAATCACCCCCAGAGGGGATGGCCACACCACAATCCCTTCTCCTCCATTCTCCTCTCAGGATCTTGAGCATACACGCACACACGCCTGGGGTCAATTTAAGCCACTGCATCTGGAACTCGAACCATGGTCGACTACATGGGAGTTCAGCGACATAGCCATTACACTAACTGCTGGTCCCACAACTCAATATTTTATCAAAGAAAAGATAACATCAAATGAATATGTTACAGATTCATAAATCAAATCAGTCTTTAGGAATTTGACTAAATATTTTTGTAGGAGATAAGAATAAATTATTTGGTGTTAACCCTGCTCTAGTATTTTGTTCTAACCATCTACCTCATGTTTTATTAAATCTTAATTAGTATGCCAACTATCAATATATGTTTGTGTTATACTATTTCACTTATTCATAAACGCCCCTTATTTTAAACATATGTTTAACAGAAGCCAGCAGGTAGCGTGCTGGTTAAGGAGCTGGCTTCCCACATGGTCAATCATGGTTCAAGTCCAGGACCTGGTAGCTTGAGAATCATGGCAGGTGTATGTGAGTACATACCCAAGATTCCAGGGAGAATAAGAGAAGGGATTATGGCATGGCCATTCCCTAAGAGGGGATTTCTCATTTTCCCTGTCTTTCTGTCACTCTTCTGCAAGCACACATGCCCTATGGCAAAAACCTAAAAACAACACAATAACAACAAAACCTATGTTAGATATTATCCTTTATTTTTCTACTTACTGGATAAACATATATTCTTAAATATCTGAAAGATATAGTTATACATTCCAGTATCCTAACGAGTAAGAATACAGATTATATTAAAACCTTAAACATACATACACATACACACACATCTTGCTTAAACGTAGCTGAATGCATTTAGTTAGTTGTAGTTTGTCACAACTACAAACTTGGTGAAGTGCCAATCAATCAGGCTTGACTAGTAATTAAATGACATACTGTGCCTTCATTAATTGATCAATATTGAAAACTACAGTTAGATCAAAAAACAATCTGCTTTGTTATCTTAGAAAAGTATTAATCCTCTATCCCCACCATAAAAAGATTACTTTTATTATTTGAAGATTTAAATAAAAATATCATGCAGCTTATTTTCACTTTGTCTTTACTTTTCAAATATAATTTCACTGTTAATTATTCAATAGAGATATTTTTAATGTTGGATATATTTTTTCTTTTGGTTATAATAATCAATTTGTTTACATATTTTGAAACAAAACAAAATCCAAGAAGTTCCAGACACTTCCACATTATTGTTGACATCATTTTTAAAAACTTTTAATTACATGCATAATGGATTTCTAAGTATGCTTCATCTGAACCCAAATACACTGTCTTAAAGCTAGAAAACAATGTATGTTAAGTTACTTAAACTTCAACTAGATGCCCAGTGGATATATGACATTTTCAAAAAATGATGTGGAGGGTAGGGATCAGATGGTGGTACAATGGTTTGTAAAAAGGAAACAGTCAGCCAGGCAAACCCACTATCCCACATGAGAAGGTTTCCAGTTCAAGTCTTGAGACTTCCCTGAATATGCCATGCACGCATTTTGGTACTGAACTTATAAATGTGTAATAATGTATAAATACAAGTTGAAGTAAATGTCATATCAAACTCAGGAAATATATTCTGGAAATAATAATAAAAGTAGTACTTCAAGTATGCAAAGGGAACTGGGAGAAGGAATCGACCCTTTAGTAGTTTGTGTAATTCAAACTAAGTTATAGAATGTAATTTATTAATCTCTTAAAACAGACTCAAATAGTCTGGTTTATTAAATTATACCTGGTAGATTTATTTTTGTTTTCCATTAGAATATAATGCCAATAATGATTATGCCAACTAATATACTTGGCAGCTATAGATAATTAAAAACTATTAATGTGATTTTTTTTTAAAGAATTAATTTCATTCATCATCTTTTTTTGTATTTTGACCAGAGAAAGAGAGAGAGGAAAGGAGGGAGAGGGAGGGAGAGAGGGGAAGAGGGAGGGAGAGAGGGAAAAAGAAAGTTGCCAGGTCTGGGACTAGAACTGCAGTTGGCCATGTGGGACTCCAGTGCCTTAACCACCTTGTCACCTTCTGGCCCTTTAATGTGAATTTTTAACATTACAAGATATACTACTTACAAACTTGGGAAAAAAATTTTTTTGAGAAATTTTTGCTATAGGGCATGTGCACTTGCCAGAGAGACAGAGAGAGAGAATTCACCCCACAGGTATGGTGGCAATGCTGTAATTCCCTCTCTTCTATTCTCCTCTTGGGATTTTGGGCACACAATCACACACACCAGGCATGAGTTTCAAGCCGCTAGGTCTAGGACTCAAACCGTAGCCAACTACATGGAAGTCCAGCAATGTAACCGCTATGCCATCTGTTGGTCCCAAGACGAGAAATTTCAATAAGTGAAAAACTATCACCTGTGGGGTCAACAGGTCGTATGGTAACTAAGGCACTGAATTCTCAGATGGATGGCTGCAGTTCAAGTCCCAGACCTGGTAGCTTGCTTTCTTACTCTCTTGTCAAATTAAAAAGTAATAATAATAAATAAAATACTTCTTTAAAAAAAAAGAAAAACTATCACCCTATCCCTCAATTCACAGCCATACTTCTTATCTCAGTGTAGTAAATTCTGAATTTATGCCAATTATTCCTTCATCATACCTCTAATTATAGTAGTTAAGAAAATATCATTGTTTTTTTAGCCCTGAAAATTATTTCCACAATCATTTCTCTCCTTTTAATGGCTTAATGATATTTTATAACCTTATTGCCCTGGTAAATAGCTCACATTACTTGCTTCCAAATTCAAATTCCTCACAATGACATGTTTGCTATTTTTTAAATATGTTGCACCTTAATCTCATTTCTATTACCTTACCATGGTCTTAGCTCCAACCAGTTGGTTCTTCAACACTGATTCTATTTAGTGTAATAAGCTTTTTTTGAAGCTGTTCTAATTATCAATCCCTTTACTCTTGATTATGTGTAATATAGGCAGAATAAAGAGATTAAGAGATTCAACTAGATAAGGGTAACTCTTCCTTTTCAGCTTCCAAGTCAATACTATAATACAGTCAAATGTTAAGTATGTGAAGCTACAAAAATGTATGATCTGCAGAAGTAAATTTTAAGAAGCCTGAATTTTTAAAAATTTACTTCTTTCATGAGCGAGACAGAGAAAGAGAGGCACACCCCAACAGGGTTTTGATGCTACCATCCATTCCCATACTCAGTCAGCCCCAGATCATAGGTGCATTCATGCCCAATCATACACAGGAAGGACTGAACATTTGAACCCAGAACCTTCTCAGGTGTTAGCTGTTCCCCACCATGCAGCCCCAAGAAGTCTGCATTTTTAAAGGGGAAACTTGAAATTTTAAAGTAGCTTCCTTAAATGTTTTTTACTCATTTCTGTGCCTTCTCAAATGACATAACTGTCCAACTAACTTTTTTGTTGGTGACACTGAACATCATAGGAATGTAGGCGGACACCTTTTCTAATGTCATCAGATCTTTGGATGGGCTCTATGTAATGTCTTTATTACTTTTTTTTTTTCATTTTGTACTTGAAAACATCTGGTAAGAGGAAACAACTTGAGGCAAAATTTTCCATTTTCACAAAACATAAATATTAAAAATATCTTCCTTATATTCAAGAGAAATCTATACTTCTTTCAGCTTTGACCCATTTTTCCTAATTCATCCCTTTGGGACTGCACAGAACACTTTTTTTCTTTTATTTGATGCCTCTAAGTCATTATAAAAGTTTATGGTTCTCTTTAATTATAAACGTGTGTGTGTGTGTGTGTGTGTGTGTGTGTGTGTGCGCGCGCGCTCTTAGATGGCCCATTTGCTACTCTATGTAAAGTTCTCATTATACTTTATTATGGTCAACTGTTATTTTATTGAAACCTGCAAAACAGATATCCATTCGTGCTAAAATTCTATGTGAAATCATTCAAAAGCCTGAGTAATGATTAAGTACTGGTTCTTAAAAATTGAAAATGGACCTCAGTGATACTTTATTTACATTCATCAGCATCTTGCTTGGTTTGAAAATGTTAAAAGAATTAAAGGTTATGAAGATGATTACCTGTAGTGGAATGCTGCTATACTGTTTATATGCATCATATATTCATACATATATAAAGAATATTATCCTACAAGATGAATTATATGTTACCATATTTCATTTCTTTTTCTACATGATAGTCCTACACATTTTGCAGACTCCATTATTTTGTCTCTGAGGACACTAAGAACAGAAGTCAGTAGTAATTTTATCTAACTATATTTATTAAAAACCTGCTGTATGCAAGGTGAAGACAGTTCCTCTCTGCAAAATAAAACTTTCTGATGCATAGTATTTCCCTTAGGAATTTATCATCTATAAGAGATAAAAGGACTTCTATGGCAGTGACATAACCACTCTCTTAAGCATGAGGGAAAAGCATGTACTACATGTCTGAAAAGTTCAGTGGAGTCAAAATAGATATTGTGGTTACTTCTATAGAATTTAATATTTAATAAGTTTGCATCATTAAAGGAAAAAGCTTTAAAAATATTAAAGCAGTTTTCTTAAGTGGTTTACTCACTGGTATACATTCTCAAATGGAGCTGAGGTTAAAGTACTGACATTTTTGCTCCATACAGAGCATGTTTCCCTTCTACAGCCAAGTAGATGGGGGTCAACTTAGATGCAGCTAGATTAGAAGGAAATTTCTTAGAGTGATGTCTAAAGAGTCAAATGATCTTCTGTCTCATAAATGTCATTAAATCTTCCAATTTCATCTAACTCTAAGTGCATTTCTTATAGGGAGCTTATAACTAGAGAGTGAGAGAAGTGAAAAACAAAACACCTCAACCCTTTGAAAATGCTGACCATTCCCTAGAGCTTTACAAAAAAAACGGAGAAAATATAAATATTTGTTGAATAAAAGTAAAAAAATATATATATATCCTATTACTTGCTAAGGTTAGCACACATCTAAGACCATTCACTGGAAAATGTCACTCACTGACATCCTTTCACATCAGAATAGGATTCCAAATAATTTTTCTATTTGCAACTATTAATATTTTAAACACCTGCCTAGTGTGTACTGTAAATACATTTGAAATAATAATAAACAGAAAAACAAAAATAAAGTAGACACACAAAAGAGAGTTTTGCCTGAGTAGAGAAAAAACAGCTTTTTCTTGTGCTCAACTCAGTTCACCATCATTAGGCAAGGCATTTATGAAAAATCTCTGCTACGTTGAGTGACCATGTCATGATCATTTTCATCATCTGCAGATAAATCCAAAAAGCAATGGGCATGGTTTCTCTGACTTAGTACTGATATTTACCTGTTCCTACAAATGGCAGACAGAGGGCCAAAGGCGAGTATGCCACATAATCAAATGTGACTGGCAGAGACTTAGCATTATCTTTGCTGTGACTTTTCATTTCCCCAAGCAAGGTGTGTAATATAATCAACAGGTTATTTCTTTCCTTAGAGATTTCTCAAACATTTGAGCCAACCACATCTTATTTGTCTAGTATGACACATAATGACATCTTCTAAAACTTCCTGAAAGCAAACCATCTCTGAATTGCAAGGTGCCAACAATTTTATGTGATCAGATGACCATATTCCAAACTGTTCATAAGAAAAAAAAAAAAACACTCCTGAAAAGAACAGGAAAAAAAGGCTTTTAGAAATAGGCTGTTATTGATGAATCATTTTTATTTACATTGGATAAAAGAGATCAATTCAAATGAACTTTGAGATCCCTTGGCCAAATGGTACTCAATATTTTTACTCATAAATATATGTCTTCTTTGCTCTTATTACTAAACTTCACAACAATTTACTGTTTCTCATTTTACCCTTATGAGAACACTACCTTGAGAGCCACATAAAATGAACATTCCAACCTGCTTTATATTTTCTGCAGGGCTGAGGAAAATGTAATAAGGGGTATTTATATGAATTTAATTTTCTTTGCATGTGGTGAGCATATTTATCTTTTCCGTTATTTCTATATCTACAGATTAAATACAAAAAATACTCTTTAAACGTGACTCTTCACCGTGGATGCTGAATACATGCTGAGCAACTGCATCTGCTTTGAAGTGGAAGACAAATGTAAAAAAGTACACACACTTATGTAGTCAATCCTCAGTTATGATGGGTTGCTTAATCGGTGGATTTCTGACTACTGAATTGCTCTTTGACAAGCCTGTGGCATAGCGTGGAATTTGAGGTCTGTCATTCTCTTCTAAATCTGTTTTTGAACATACAAAATTTGGCTGAATCTAAGACTCACTGATGGTTAAGATTCACTGTTATTTTACGTTCAAGTAAGCCTGAAAATTTCTGCGAATTGAGTGTAAATTGTCACGTATTTCCCAATTTCAGAGATGTTAAAATATCAGGGGCGAAAGTGCATATCTGAATGTGAAATATGGGATGTCCTCTTTAGCTTGAGAAACTTGTATGATGGTAGTACCATGATTGCTGAAATCTCACATCTCAGGTTACAGAATAATATGTAGATACTATAATAGTCTATGGGGATGCAAAAGATATTTCTCGCCTCCTTCCTGCTCTTGGTACTAAGTTTTTAATTTAGGGAGGAGAGTAACTACTAGTATTGTTCAACGCAGCAGTACTCTTTATGTTCTTGACTCAGTCCTCTTCATTTTCTACTTCATGAAAATTTTCTTATTCAAGAAAGCAGGAAAGTAAAAACTGGGTAGTCTCACTGCCTACGAACTCAAACAAAATAATGGCTTTTATCTTATACCTAAATATGATATATCTGCATATCACAACAAATAATATTTCTGGATGCTCAGTTTAGAGCACAGGTATCCGAGTTCTCTGGTATGAGGGGGCTGCAGAGTAACTACTCAATGTGAACAACAAGACAAAGGGCCAAATGTTATTTTTTGTTTTTCAGAGTACGTTTTTATGCTGATGCATACATTAATATCTTTACAAAGATGTGACAATCAGTGAATAAAGAAGGAAACTGGCAATCTTCAATATATTTCACATTGACAGGATTTTTCATCAACCTTATACAGATTGCTGCATAAATTATAATGTGAGACAATGGAGCTAAGATTAGTAGTGTTAAGGCCAATAAGAAAAGAAAAAAAAAACATATATAAAAGTATGTTTGGTGGAAGCCATGGTTCTAAGAAGGAATGCCTTGAAAATTTATTTTGGCAAATTTTCTGAAAATGTGCACTAGAGAGAGACCATGATTGCTGAAATCTCACATCTCAGGTTACAGAATAATATGTAGATACTATAATAGTCTATGGGGATGCAAAAGATATTTCTCGCCTCCTTCCTGCTCTTGGTACTAAGTTTTTAATTTAGGGAGGAGAGTAACTACTAGTATTGTTCAACGCAGCAGTACTCTTTATGTTCTTGACTCAGTCCTCTTCATTTTCTACTTCATGAAAATTTTCTTATTCAAGAAAGCAGGAAAGTAAAAACTGGGTAGTCTCACTGCCTACGAACTCAAACAAAATAATGGCTTTTATCTTATACCTAAATATGATATATCTGCATATCACAACAAATAATATTTCTGGATGCTCAGTTTAGAGCACAGGTATCCGAGTTCTCTGGTATGAGGGGGCTGCAGAGTAACTACTCAATGTGAACAACAAGACAAAGGGCCAAATGTTATTTTTTGTTTTTCAGAGTACGTTTTTATGCTGATGCATACATTAATATCTTTACAAAGATGTGACAATCAGTGAATAAAGAAGGAAACTGGCAATCTTCTAAATATTTCACATTGACAGGATTTTTCATCAACCTTATACAGATTGCTGCATAAATTATAATGTGAGACAATGGAGCTAAGATTAGTAGTGTTAAGGCCAATAAGAAAAGAAAAAAAAAACATATATAAAAGTATGTTTGGTGGAAGCCATGGTTCTAAGAAGGAATGCCTTGAAAATTTATTTTGGCAAATTTTCTGAAAATGTGCACTAGAGAGAGAAACACTATCTTTGGCCTAAATAGTCAAAAAGCATACACTGATATAAAGAATATGATGTGATTCATCACACAATTTTAGAGCTGAGAGGAAAATCTGAACTCGTGTGACATAAAATTTTTATTTTGAAAAGGAGGAAACTGAAAGTTACCTGTGGTCATCTAGCTGTATAGCCAAAGTTAAAAATTCTGACTTTCAGTTATCATCTCCTTGTCTTTTAATTAAAAACACTGCCATAATATGATATATTATGCATATATGATATATATGCATACATATGTGCATATATTTCCATACAGAAATAGTTATTACATTAATACATTATATTTAGGGATACAAGAAAGAAGAATTTTCAGTATTCACAGTTCTAGTTTTGATAATCACACAGTAGTTTATTGTCTAGCCTATAGTCATGTTATCTATACTAGCTTTTCCATAAAGAAAATATATGAAACTCCTCACACTTCACATTTCAGGAATATTAAGAAAGTATCAAAATACAGTGTGAACAACATAGAAGTCATAGAATATTCCACACAGCATAAGACACAGAGAATTTCAGTTATATTCATCTCATTTTTACAGATGAAGCAGCTATGGCTCAGTGGTTAAAGGATTTGCTCAAGGTAACTCAATTAGTTCACAGCAAATCAACGCAGGTGACCTACATTTGCCTAATTACAAACATACTGCACAAATACATGTGAAATGCACTTCTTTCTAGACAAATGTCAACCAGAATAAACTCTTCTCCCTGCTTCCTTTTTTTTTTTTAATTTCTAGGCCCAAACATAACCTGCATCTTTAGCTTTACTAAACATTAAGACTCATGAAAATATGATAGTCTATACCAGCAAAAGATTCATTTGCAGGAATAGAAGACTGGAGCACAGAATGTTAGCGGGGCATCATCAGATATTCCTCTCCAATGAGCATCTGTTCAGCAATCTATAAAGTCATTTATGAGCAATTTTCTTTGACCCTTCAGAAGACAACCTGATGCCCATATTAGCCAGATATGGGAATTACGCTGGCTTAAAAGCACCCTGTCACACAAGAACCAGAAAGTCCTGTAATGTTTCCATGGCAGTTTTCAAAGATATAGCACTCAGAGCAGCCCAAAAATACTGCCATATGAAAAAGCATATCTCTGAAGATGTACAAATAACCAATAAGCACATAAAAATAAGCTCAACAGTATTTGTCATTAGAGAAATGCAAATTAATCAAGACCACAGTGAAATACCACTTCACATACGTGGATGGATAGAATGGAAAAGACAAAGAATACCAAGTGCTGGTGAAAAAGGAAGAGAAATTAGAACTCTCATACATTACATAATGTGAATGTAAAATGTTGCATCTGCTTTGGAAAGTCGTGACAGTTCTTCAGAAAGTTAAATACAGAATGACTGTATGACCCACCATTTCGACTCCTACATAATTGAAAACATACATCCACACAAAGACTTGTGAATGTTCACAGCAGCATATCAGCCAAAACCAGTAGAAATAAAGCAAATGGCAATTAACTGATGAACAGATAAAGTATGATATAGCCATTTTATGGAACATTATTCAACAATAAAACAAAGTATCAATGCATGTTTCTACATGGATGAGCCTTACAAACATTGTGCTGAATGGAAGAATTCATTTGCAAATCACCATGTAACTGTAGAATTCCGTTTATATGAAATATGTGTAGAACAGGCAAATATATGGAGGTAACAGTAGATTAGTAGTTGTCTACAGATGTGAAGAAAGAGTTGGGGACAAATTCAAGGGTGACTATTAATGGGTGTGGTGTTTATTTTAGGAATGACAATATATTTTAAAATAGGTTAAGGTGATCACTGCACAACTCTGAATACACCAAAGACCACGGAATAGTACACTTTAAAGAGTGAATGGTGTAGTATATGAATAATATCTCAGGACCAGCAGTTAGCATAATGGCTGTGTCACTGAACTCCCATGTAGTCGATCACGGTTCGAGTTCCAGACCTGGTGGCTTAAAACTCACGCCGGGCATGTGGGCGTGTGTGCCCGAGAGGAGAATGGAGGAGAAGGGATTGTGGCGTGGCCATCCCCCTGGGGGCGATTTCTCCCTTACTATTCTTTCTGCCTTTCTGGTGAGCACATGCACCCTACACCAAAAACCTCTCAAAAAATAAATAACATCTCAATAAAAAAGTTAAGAAAAGAGAGAATCTTTAATGTTAAAGAAATGAAAAGTCCAGACTAATAACTAAGCAGACTTCAAAACCACTGTTAGATATGGAGTAATGGACTGTGCTCAAGAGTACCACAGTGATGAATTTTTTAATGTGGTTTAACAATGATTTATTTAGAAGACCTCACCCTGTCAAATCCATTTTTCTTAACTGCTAAGAAAACTGTCTTCCAAGAGGAAAAAAAAATTACTGTGGAAATCTTTTTAAATGGTGTGAGAAAATAAACCTACCAATGGTAGCTATTTTCAATTACAGGATAGGAAAGCTGGTGGAAGACACTCTTTTGCAATCTCTACACAGTTTTAGAAAACTTGCCCTACCCTCTGTGGCACAGTCCCTGGTATACTACACTGCAGTGCTAGAAGATCCAGTCATGGGCTTGGATCCCAAGAAAAACACACCCAGCATGCATGGGAGCACCCAAGATCCTGAGGAGCTACAAGACTAGTGACAGGGCATTGCTACATGATGAGGATCTGCTGAGTGTGCTCCCTCCCACCCCTTCCCTCTCATGTGTGTGTACATGCTCTGTTCCATAAAGAAAAGAGAAAAGAAAAAAGGAAAGAAAACTGAATGTGGGACCAGCAGATGGTGTAATGGTTATGTTGCTGGACTTCCACGTAGTCAAATGTGATTTGAGTCTCGGACCTGGTGACTTAAAACTCATGCTGGGCATGTGTGCATGTGTGCCCAAGATCCCAAAAGGAGAATGGAGGAGAAGGGATTGTGGTGAGGCCATCTCCCCTGGTGGGTGATTTCTTGTTTTCTGTCTCTCTGCTTCTCTCTGTCTCTCTAGTGAGCACACGTGTCCTACAGCAAAAATCGCTCAAAGAAAAGAAAAACAGAGAAAAAACTGAATGTTCAGGTAGATGTCATAGGGGATACTGAACCACAATGAGAAAGACAACTCCAGTGAAAAAGATTTGGAAGAGGCCAGCTGCTGGTTAAGGCGACTGGATCATATGTGGGGTACTGAGTGGTTTGAGACCCAGACTAGAGACCTGAACAACACACCAGGCAATGTGCTTGCATGCTGAAAATCCCAGGCAAGGGGATTGCAGTATTGCAGCATGGCCGTGGCAGAGAGAGGCAGGCAGTGACAGTGATTTCTCACCCTCTCAGGCCCCTCTTGTGAGCACATGTACTTCTCCAAGTTCCCCCAAACAATGAGGGGCCTAGGACAGTGAAACTAAACCAATGAAAATTAAGATATGAAATCCAAACTGAAAATTACAGACTTATTCAAAATCTATGGACTGTACATGAAGAAATGATTGAGACGTGACTAATAGACATTTGATGAAAATGCCCTAGCACACTAGAAAACAAATATCAATTCTTGGAATTTATTCATTAATCAACTTTCAGAATTATTTTATGTAACAAAGCAAACACAGAAAGGCATACATTTTGGGGTATGAACAAAAAAAGAGATACAAGGGCCAAGTATTTCAAAGTGAAACTCAGAAACTTAGAAACCATTTTGGAGGAAAAAGATTTAGAATTTGAGATCCTTGGCATTTTGAAAATCAAAATGCTCATATGAAACATTTAAAACATCATAAAGAGGGATCAGCAGTTGGTGTAATGGCTATGTCACTGGATTCTCATGTAGTTGACCATGGTTCAAGTCCTGGACCTGGTGGCTTAAACTGATGCCGGGTGTGTGTGCGTGCATGCCCGTGCATGCCCAAGATCCTGGAAGGAGAAGGGATTGTGATGTGGCCATCCCCCCTGGGGGGTGATTTCTTGCTTTCTGTCTCTCTGACTCTATCTTTCTGACGAGTGCATTGCCTTATAGCAAAAACTTCTCAAAAAAAAAATCATAAACAATCTAAAATATGTATGCTGTTATTTCCAGACAGTTTTCCCCTTTTAATTGTTCTCTTTTTTTTTCTTAGCATTATTTTTTTCATTTTACCTGTTTGCATTACTAACAAGCCTGAGTGAGAAAACTTGTGAAGACAGTTATATACTCAGTGGTAAGAATTAGAAACATAAAACGCTAAATAGTTCTTTCTCAAGGGACCCATGCAGACATTTTCCCTTCACTATGCTGCTTTATATTTAGGTTAATTGTTTCTTTATTACTAACATTTAAGAGGAACCAGAATAAACGCAGCATATTAGCTCTCTAAAACAACAGTATTTGAATTTGAAGATATATTTATCCATATCGATAAAAACACAAAAGCAAACATTTACTTTCAGTAAAATAGCAAGGATAAAGAAAGATGTCCAATTCAATTTTTTTCAGTATTAAATTGCAAGGAAATTATGAGTGTCTTTTTAAATATAAAGAATTCTTTAGAATTAAGAATGGGAAGTAGTCCCTACAGAAAGATTTTGCAAATAAGAACAAAATACGATGATTTTTATAGTAATGCAAGTAAGCATATGCAAGTTATATAATTCGTTAGAAGTACTTTCTGACTCAATTTGTGTAAATGCTGTGTATAGATAGAACTTAGGCTCTACCTATGTGAAAAAAAATATTAAAATACTGGTTAAGGAAAACTTAAATATTTTTGGGGAATCTCTGTATCGGTATAAATTCATATATGGTACTCACATGTGCAAGCCCAATTTTATCTTAAATATAAAGGATATTCAAAAAATTAATGGAATGGAAAATGTGTATTAAGAAAAAACTACACACAATTTCTATTTTTTTTGCATCAAAATAAACTTGAACTGGGACCAGCAGTTAACATAATGGCTATGTTTGCTGGACTCCCACGTAGTCGACTGCTGTTTGCATCTCAGACCCGGTGGCTTAAAACTCACACTGGGTGCATGCACGCGTGTGTGTCTGTGTGTGTGTGTGTGTATGTGTGTGCCCAAGATCCTGAGAGGAGAATGGAGGAGAAGGGATTGCAGCATGGCAATCCCGCCTGGGAAGTGATTTCTCGCTTTCTGTCTCTCTCTGTCTGTCTGGCAAGCGCACATGCCCTATAGCAAAAACCTCTCCGAAAAAAGAAAAATAAACTTCAACTTTAACTCTATTTTCACAAATTTTGAAGTCTCCTTGTATAACACTGATAACACTATTTTAAAAACGTAAGTTTGTGTGGATAGTTTATTTTTGAGAGGCAATAGGATATTAAATCTTGAATGACAGCTCAATCATATTTCAATTATTTTACCTTAACTATATAATACTTTCCCAAATAAAATCTTCAAGTTTGATTTAATAATTTATACATTATTATCTAATTATTTGAAAAAAGGTGATTAAACACTTATTAATGATAGCTAATGAAATATTGTTTAAAAGTTATACTACATACTTAATAATTTTAATAGTGGAATTTGGAGAAAAATATGTTCATACTTTAAGAGTGAATGATTTATAAATACTAGGAATTACTTCCATAGTTAAATAATGTTTGTCTGTAAAGAGTACTTAAGATCTAAACAATTTCATACATAGAAATTGTTACCAAGTTAAATTGAAAATTTTTCCAATTATTAGTCTTTAAAGTGGTCAAATCATGTTGAAAGAAGAGAAAGTGTGAAAGGTTCTAAATCATGTTAGAATTATTAAGAAAACATTGTTAAGATGAATTGGGACCAGCAGATGGCATAAAGTTTACTCCCACGTAACTGATTGTGGTTCGAGTCCCAGACCGAATGGCTTAAAACTCACGCTGGGCATGTGTGCAAGGCGAGAAGGGAATGCAGTGTGGTCATCCCCTCTGGGGGACTATTTCTTACTTTCTATCTCTCTGTTTCTTTCTTTCTGGTGAGCACACTCATCCTATCTCTCTCTCAAAAAAAAAAAAAAAGATGAATTAATGCAAGTTATTTCCTTAAATGACTTTATTCTAACCAAATTTGAACAATTAACCTAGTTACAATACTGCAGTATCATTTAAACTTAAAAAAGCCTCCCCACTAAAACATCCAATAAACTTACAACAAAATTGAGCAAGGACATACGAAAAGACTTGGCTATCAGTTTCCCCTTTTGTTAAAGAAAGAAATGGAAATTACCCAATCTGAAAATTAATAAGAGCTGAACTAAAAGTAAAGTATGTTTCTCAGATGCTTGGAATGAGTGGTATATTGAAATTGTTTCCGTATTTTTTATACTCAATCACTGAAAATGAATTTTAATGGCCCAAGTAAGGTTCGAGACTCCAGACTTTACTTATGCCTACTCCATGTCCAGGGTAATTGTCTCAAGGCATATTCTAGTTCCCAGTATGAAACAGTAATAAATTCACAGTATGAGCCATCACCCCCTTTCTCTTGCATTCATCCCAAAATTCCTGATGGAAAGTTGTCTGTGTTATTTTGGTGCACCAATGTGAACTTGTAATTTCCTTTCTTTTCTGCAATTCTGTTATAAAAAAATTATTTTCTCAGATGCAGGATTTAGGGAATACTTAAGACAATGGTATTTAAGCAATTCTGAACATCTGACCATGAGATAGGACCACAAGATTGAAAAAAAGAAAATAAAAGAAAAAGGAAAAAAAAAAGAATACTTAAAGGAAAAGACACAGCTTAACTCAGATTCTTAAGATGTTCCCTAGAATGTGAAACACACCAACCAAGAGAGCCCATGAGATTATGATGCCCTCTTGGACTAATCAAACTGATTACTCACCTGAATCCCCTACTAACTTACATTCAAGAGTTTTAAATAGTTTGTTCATGCTCAGAAATTCATTTCTTAGATATGAATTATAGCTAATATACGTTCTATACTTGATGTCTTGGAGAAATGGAAAGAGCTACAGTATTGATAAAACACTTAAATGAAAATGTGACTATGTACTGAAACGATAAAGTGTAAAACCAATTCTAAAAGTCACACAAAAAATTAGTATCCTTACAAGGGAAGATGTATTTTAGATCCTATGTCAGACTAAATGCTTTTCTATTAAATACTTTCTTGAATGTTGTTTATTCTTTTCATATTTTTGCCATAAGGTGGATGCACTTGCCAGAGAGAGAGGGAAAATAAGAAATTGCCCCCCCCCACAGTCCCTTCTCTTCCTGTCTCCAGGAGCATGCACACACATGCCCAACATGTTTTCTAAGCCGCAGGTCCAGGATTCAAACCATGAAGTTGACCATGTGGGAGTCAGGGCCTTAACCACAATGCCCCCTGCTGGCCCATGAGAAATGTTTCTTTTTTTAAAATGGCTATTGCATGTTATATTTTGAATTAATGAAAGCTGTGATCTCCCTCACTCACATTTAGGTAGAGGACCACTTCATGGACGGCACTGAGGACTATTATCATAATACTATGGGGAAGAAGTTAAGGGACCAACAGTTAGTGTAATGGCTATGTCACTGAACTCCCCTGTAGTCGACTGTGGTTCGAGTCCCAGACCCAGTGGCTTAAACTTACTCCAGGCGCGTGTGCATGCATGCCCAAGATCCCGAGAGGAGACTGGAGGAGAGGGGATTGTGGTGTGGCCATCTGTCCTGGGGTGTGATTTCTCGCTTTCTGTTTCTCTGTCTCTCTCTGTCTTTCTGGTGAGCACATGCACCCTATAGCAAAAGCCTCTCCAAAAAAAAAAAAAGAAGTTAACATGAACTTGTCTGTAAGACTTCCATTACTGTGAAAAATACTAGGCAAAATGGGCAGAAGGTCTAATGTGAGCTAAAGCTGTCCACAAAATACTGACCACCACATTTTTGTTACTTAAGCTGTTGAATAGATATCTCAGTAATAATATAAGTTGATACTCTTTCTTTATATATCAATATATACACACATACATACATGTTTTGTGCATTCCTTCTGGACACAGACTAAAGTGAATAAAATAAACCCAAATTATTCCTTCTTCCTCCCATTTTTCTACATTGAAAGAGAGGGAAAAAACTGTAAGATTTAAGTGTGAGAAGTTCTCTTCCACCAACATAGCAAAAATATAACAGGATAATTTTTTTTTCATTTTGCAAAATTCTTCACACTAACTATAAAAATGATTTAATATGCTTTTTGGAATTAAAAATGTAAATATTTATTGTGGAAACCAAGAGAGCTTCAAAAGTAAATATCTGAATACCTAGAAATGTAAAAATACTTCACAGGGCTTAATGTCTGGACGTTTCCATTTATTTCTTGATGGCAGAGATCAAAGATCTTATTCACTATTGTTCACTAAATAAAGACAGCTACTAAATAATCAACAGACAATCTGGTTGTCTTTGACCACATTTCTCATAATAGTCACATACACCGAGGAGGATGCTATGGCCATGGTAACTTCGGTAAAGGATTACGAGGAGAATGAAGTTATGCATTGGCAACAGCCACATCCTGGTTCTAATATGAAATCTCATATTGTTCATGTTCATCGCAGTGAAGTGCCAACCAGAATAAGGATCTTTGGTCATCCTACAACTTCAAATAGTTAAATATCATCTGGCACTTGAAAACCAACAATGAAGCTTCTATTAATTTCATTTTCCACACACTCATTCAGAGAGTTCAGATTTTGGTACAGGCAAAGCTCTAGGCAGAGAAGATAAATGGAACTCATTTTATGCAGATGAAGATAAATAATAAATCTGTAAACAAATGGAAAAGATTTTAGAAATTGTAAATTGCCCACCAACAATTATAATAGGCTGGAGTGACTGATAGATACTTTGGTCAGAGAAGGTATTTCTGATGAGGTATTAGTTAGGCTAAAATATGTAAAACAAGGTGAAGCCCACATGAAGATCTTGAGTAGAATCTTTTCACACATGTAGTATATAAAGACTCTAATGGAACAGACAGCTTGTCCTGAGTCTACAGTGAAGACAGAAAGACAATGGCAATGGTGTGAGTTAAAGAGCTAGGCAGGGGCCAGGTCACGAAGAACTTTGTACACAAGATTAAAAAATTCAGATTTTATTGGAGGATTATAAGAGTCATTAGAGTAATATTATACAGTCTACCTTTCAAAATATTATTGTTTTCGTGGGGAAGAAGGGAGACCTAACTGTGGGGCAGCAAATGCAAAAAGACCTCATGGGAAATAATTCCAATACTCCAGGTGACAAATAATAGAGATTGGGATAAGGTAGTGATAATAAAGAAAAAAAGAAGAATGTCTAATTTGAGTGATAGGAGGTAGAAGAGATAAAATACACTGATGGATAGAATATGAAGTTTATTTAAAAAAAAAAGAAAGTAGTTTTTAAAAATTAGGTTGTTCTATGGTGTGTGTACTTACCAGAGAGAGACCAAAAAACAAGTCACCCACCCACCCACCCACCCCGGGGGTCAGGATTCTGGGCACACACACACACACACACACACACACACAATGTCTTTTTCCAGGCACCAGGTTTGGGACACGAACCCTCAGTCAGGATCCAGCAGTCTTAACTTCTGTACAACCTGCTGGCCCCTATAAAAGGTATTTGTACATTTGACATTAATCATTGGGTCATGGTAACACTGACTGAGGGAGCATGGAAAAGAAGTTCAGTAGGTGAGTTGGTTATATCAGGAAGGCTGATGGAGAAAACCAAGGAAGAGGAAGGGAGAGAAAAAGGGAGAGAAGGAAAAGAAAAGAAACACAGAAGTAAATAAACCAGCCTCTGTAAGAAAGGTCGGCCTACAAATTGACTTAAAGAGAGAGTACAAGGAAAAAAAGAAAAAACCTGCAAAATACAGTATAAATAATTTGCCCAAGGTTTAGAGATTTTGATTGTTGTGTTTGCTTGTAATAAAGTAGAAAAACAAGATAATACATGGAAGAGAAAAGAAAAATCAGAAGAGCTTATTTTTGTTTTGGTTTTAAAGTTAGAAGATAGGAAAACAACCCTGTTAATATGGAAGAATAATTGATATTGAAAGAGGAGAGGAGTAATTTCAGGAGAAAATACATGAATATGTTTAGTAGAAATATAATATAAAACCCAAATGGAAAGGCTGGAGTTGATATGAGAGAGCAGGTGTACCTGTCAACTCCAATAAAATAGCAAGGCAGATCAGAAATGTACTTATAGACCCTGGTGAGTTGGTACATACCAGCTCATGGGATATATACTCAAAAGTCTTGAAAACAGTAGGCTGAATAGATTACCTGCATACACACTTGTTTAAGTGCAACATTATTTACAATAGTCAAGAAATAGAAGTAACCTCTGTATCCACTAACAGATAAAAGGATTAAAAATATGTGGTATGTGACTCAGCTGTGGTGATGTAGGTGGAGCACATGAGAGATCTAAATTCAGGTCCCAGGTCATCCTGAACATGCTGGGTCCACCTGCATGGCTGGGAGGCTAGGATCCTGGGACGTTCATATGGGAGTCCAGCGTCTCAACCACCATGTCACCTGCTGTTCCCATTTTAATACATTTTTAAAAGGATTACATGTAATAATCCAGGCACAGTGGTGTGCACCTGTAATCCCAGTGACTCAGGAGGTTGAGGCAGGAGGACTGAAATGCAGCTAGACTTTTGTCTTTTTTTTTTAAGTGTATGTGTATATATATTACATGTATTAATGTACATTTTTAAAAAGAATTATTTAACTATTTGTTTATTTATTTTAACTTGACCAGAGAGAGAGAGAGTAAGAGAGAGAAAGAGAGTATGTGAGAAGGGAAGCCACCAAGTCCAGGACTCAAACATGGTGGCATGGAAAGATACTATCACAGATATTTGTCTTTTTCTCTCTCCCATAACAAATAAACAAACTTTTTTTTTTCATATGTTGTGTGCACTCAACAGAGAGAGGGAAAGTGAGGGATCGCCTCCCTAAGGGGAATGACCACATTGCAATCCCTTCTTCTCTTGAGATTTTGGGCGCACGCATGCACACACACACACACACACACACACACACACACACACCTTGCATGATTTTTAATTTTTTTTTTAAAGCTCCTGTGTCTGCGACTTGAACAATGATCAGCCACGTGGTGTGACAGTGTCTGTAAGCCCCAATAAAATAATTTTTTAAATGTAATATATAGGGTCAACCAGGTGGTGTGGTAGTTAAGGTGGCTGGATCCCACATGGCCGACAGTTCGAGTCCTGGACCTGGTGACTTGAAAAATATGTCACGCACATGATTTCTCCCAAAAGGAGGTAGAAATCGAAAAGGAACTGTCGCTTGGCCATCCTCCATGGGGGAAGAGAGGAAAAGTTTTCTCTTTCTCTCTCTCTGTCTCTCTCTTCATTCTTTACCTCTAAGTCTCCAGGAAGCACATGTGCCCTACAGCAATTTTTTCTAAAAAAAAAAAAAATTACACGTGGTATATACACAACGAAAAACTCTTCAGCCTTAAAACACACACACACACACACACACACACACATGTGCACATGTGTGCATGTGCATGAGAAATTCTGTTATTTTCAGCAAGACAGATGAATCCACAGGGCACATGAGTGAAAAAAAGCCAGGTACAGAGAGACCAATACTGTGTAATCTCACTCACATGAGGAATCTAAAATAGTTGAACTCATAGAAGTAAAGTAGAATAGTGTTTATCAGAGGAGGGGAAAGGAATTGAATGTGGGAAGGGCAGCAGGTAGACAGGGAAGGAGAGATACTGGTCAACAGGTACAAAGTATTAGTTAAATAGGAGAAATAAGTCCTGGTATTCTGTTGCATAGTATGGTTATTATACTTAATTGTAACATACATTTCAAAAAACTGAAGGCAAAGATTGTACTTGTTCTCACTATAAGGAAATGATAAATATTTGAGCTGTTAGATTTGCTTATTAGCCTGATTTGATCTTTTACAATGTATACATATATCAAAGCATCACATTGCACCCATAAATATATACAATTACATGGCAATTAAAAATAAAACTTTAAAATTGATAAATTAGTAAATTTAAATAGCCACAGGTGGCTAATGGCTATTGTACTGAACGATTAAGTTGTAGAATCACCTGTTCATCTCCTTTCTGCCACTAGGTAGTTCCATTATTAAGCTGTGAATTGACAAGTTGGTCTTTTGTGCCTAATTCTTTGGTCTCCCAGCTCATTTCAGCTTTGGAAGTCATTTCACTTGTATAGCCTTATTTTGGAGTATGTGCTGGGAATCTCAAGAACTACAACAGAAATATCTGTCAAAAAGAGATGGATCAGGTAGGTAGTATGATCATGTATTGTTGATGTCTTAATCCTTCAAATTATAAATACATATTTAAGTTTATGCAATGATATTCTCATTAGGGAATTTTAAATATAATTATATTCTCATTAGGGAATTTTAAATATTAATGGTATTAATTTGTTTTATCTTTGGTATTAAAATTAATATTTAAATATTAATACTTTCTTCCTACTACTAAATTATATGGAAAATTAAAAATACCCCAAAACTTAAAAATACAACAAAAATTCTAGTATTTGGTGGACCTATAAATTGTATCTCTGTAGTTACACAAACATTTCAAGTATATTTTTGTTTTCTCTTCATGTGGATTGTGTTAAATTTTCCTATAATGTAGATTTAAAAAGGAAAAAATATTCTCTCAATAGGTGGTCTACCTAAAAAAAAAAAACAGCAGTTAATATCAATATAAAGGAAAATGAAATGATCTGGAAAAATTAACATGCCTTTGGCTTCTTTCAGTTTAAAAGTAATCTATTTCCTTCATTTAAATAATCTTATACTATAAATGAAGTTTAGTTTTCCACTTATGTTTCTATATTCTTCAAATTATAATCTTTATGTTCCCATCATATATATATACTTCCTTGCCAAAGGGTGTTGCATAAGACAGCAAGGTGAATCTTACCTCTACAAATTTAGAAGACTACTTCTGTTTCCCAGGATCCACATTTGGGCATAAATTCTATGTAACTTTCCTAGAAATAATCCCTCTCTGGGGAAAGCATCAAAATTGCATTTATTAATCTGGTAGCCCAGAGCCTCTAGCTAAATTTCATGAGACCTACAATTCCTTCTGCATCTGTAGAAAGAATGAAACTATGATTTATACGTATTAGTGTTCCATATGCTCTATCAAATACATTAGTATTGTGATGACCAACACTGAAATTATTATTATTATTATTATCATTGTTATTATTATAGGGTTTTTGCCATACAGTATATGTGCTCACCAAAGAGAAACAGAGCGAAAAAGTGACAAATCACCCACTGGGAGGATGGCCACACCACAATTCCTTCTCTTCCATTTTCCCCCTGGCATCTTTAGCATGCATGCACACATGCCTGGCATGATTTTCGAGCTATTAAATGTGGGATTTGAACCACAGTCAGCCATGTGAGAGTCCAGCACCTTAACCATCACACCACCTGCTGGCCCCATTCAAATTATTTTTAAATGTTACTGAACTGTCTTCTTTATAGATGCTTTTCATTAATGGGGGGTATTAAAATTCATGTTATTGGGGGGCCTGCAGGTAGCAGGGTGATTAATGGTACTGGACTCCTGCATGGCCGACAACAGTTCAAGTCCTGGACTTGGTGGCTTACCTTCTCACTTTCTCTCTCTTTCTATGTCCCTCTCTGGTCAAGTTAAAATAAATAAACAAATAGCTAAATAATTCTTTAAAAAAATTTACATTCTTAATACATGTAATATATACACACACACTTTTTTATAAAAAGACAAAGTCTAGCTGTTTTTCTATCCTCCTGCCTCAACCTTCTGAGTCACTGGGATTACAGGTGCACACCACTGTGCCTGGCTTATTACATGTAATCCTTTTTAAAAATGTATTAAAATGGGGACAGTAGGTGATGTGGCGGTTGAGGCACTGGACTCCCACATGGCCAACTGTAGTTCTAGTCCCAGACCTTATGGCTTGCTTCCCTCTCTCCTTCTCTCTCTCTCTATCACACACGTGTACAATAGCAAACTTTTAAAAATAATAAAATAAATACCTTATTTAAAAAGTATTAAAATGGAGTCCTTACCAAAAAATTAATAAACTAAATGATATACCACAGATACCTTTTAAAATATCACCATAGCAAATGGGATTAATGTCAATATGTCCATTTATACAAGGATTTTAAAGCAGTTATGCTTTGTTGTTGCTGCATGTATATTTTTAGTGGGAAAGCTACAAATTAAAATCTTGTATATACGAGTCACTGGAAGAAGATATCATCTTCAACTGGAGATTAAATCCCAAAATCAATAATAGCAACAGTTCCAGGCATTAACTCACTGAGCTACATAACCACTTTACCTCTCAAAACTCTAGTGGCTGTGAAGTGACCATACTATGTAGAACTTTAAGTTGATTACTATTGTCAAACAATAAAGTTAAAACTACCTAGAAAAGGCCAAGATTTTACTAATGTAATAACTTTTCATTACTTAATCATCTTCCCTGTGTTAAACAGAAAATGTACCTATGGATTTAAGGTAAAATTGGTTCTTTATATAGTCATCTAATTGAAAATGTTATTGAATGTTTCCAAGGATGTCTAAAGCATTAAGGAAATTGTTCAGTAACAAGTAGCAATGGCAAGTAACTGTTCCATCAATACCAAAAAATAAAGGACGATGTATCTTTATTATTTTTTTTCTCTCCCAAAGACAAGGTCTTGCCATTTTGCCCAGTTTGCTTCTCCATCTCACAATTTTCCTGCCTCATCATCCCAAGTACCAGGAATTAAAGGCATGTGCCACTGAGTTCAGAAATATCTTTAATATACTGTATAATATCATAAACTTAGAATTAGATTACAAACATCTAAAGTTTATTTACCTTTACTTTTTTTTAAAAAAATCCTTATTAAATACTTTACAGAAAACAGAAACCAATGACTTTTATGAAAGTAAAAACCTTTGATAAAACAAGTATACTTAAATTATTTTAATATTAATACATTACAGAATCATATAAAGCTTTATCTTCACATCTTACTATAAAAATTTTCCAACATAAATAGAAGTTGGAAGATCTGCACAGTGAACACCCATAAACTCACCCTCTATATTCCACAATTAATATTTTATTACATTTGCTTTGTCACACATCCATCCATCTGTATGTCATTCTACCCTAACCTTCGCTCTATTTTATCTCAGTGCAAGTTGCAGACATCAGTACTCTTCACCCTTAAACACTTCAGCATGCATATCATTAGCTAGAGTTCAATATGTATGCTTTTTTAAACTGCAAATTTCATAACAAAAAAAGTACACAAATCTAAGGTGTACCGTTCCATGCACTTTGACAATCAAATGCAATTTTTATTCATTGACATTTGAATGGCATATAAATGGAAGTGAAAGCTGAAAAAAAAATATGTTAACAATCTGGTTTTAGTACTGGATAATCCACATGTTTACACAGAGGTCAAAGTAAATTTATTCTCAACCATTTAACAGATTTATAGGCCACATTTACCATAGACTACTTAAGAAATGTATAATAACTGCAAGAAGTACTCTCAATGTTTAATTACAGTTTATATTTTTCAAATGTTATGAATTTAAATTCCAGTGAGACATACTAGAATAAACTTTCCAAGAACAAATTCCAAGGTTAGTGCACAATATAGTCTCCTCATATGAGTTGTAGGTAATGCCAATTTAATCATTTAAGGAAGGAATTTAATTATTTAGTGATTCTTCTCCAACAGTTTCCATCTCTGAATAACTGACTAAATTGATATTGTTACTAAATTCTGAGGAGCAAAAGGCCAAGATGGTTTGAAGTGATTGAGTCCTAGGTAAACTATTTCTTTTTTTAAATGTCAAAGAATGGGGTTGGCAGGTGGCATGGTGGTTAAGAAACTGGACTCCCACATGCCTCACTGTGGTTCAAGTCCCAGACCTGGTGGCTTACTTTCCTACTTTCCCTTTCTCTCTCTTTGGTCAAATTAAAAAATAATAATAATAATTCTTGGGGCCTGGCAGGTGGAATGGTGGTTGGGGATGCTGGACTCCCACATGGCCAACCGTGGTTCAAGTCCTACACCTAGTGGCTTGCTTTCTCACTTTCCCTTTCTCTCTCTGTCTTGCTTTCACTCTGTCCCTTTCTGATCAAATTAAAATGAATAAATAAATAAATAATAAAGTTAAAAAGAAAAAAATTCTTTAAAAAATTAATAATAATTCTTAAAAATCAAAGAATATAAAAATCACTACTCTGTTCTGAAATAAATCAAGAAAGAATTTAAACCTGGCAAGGGCCATAGGATTTTAATTAGTGACATATTTTAAATTTTAGCTACAACAATAAAAAAAACTGTATATGAGTTCTTGCTTTTAATTTTAGTATTTTCAACAGTATTTGTAACGTGCTGTGGATAGAAGCTTGAAGTGGAAAGGAAATTTCTTGGGAAAGGCTTATTTTGCTTCCTTCTCAAAAGAAATAAATACATGAAATTCACATTGCAGGACTACATTGCCTGAAAGGACAATCACATACGTTGTCCCCACTGGAGGTTTTATGACTGCTTTGCTAATGAAATTTGGCAGTAGCTTTTTGAAATGCATAAATTACATTATTGGTTTTGATCCTCATGCATTCTACCAGGATACAATGAATTTTGACAACCTGATTTCAAACTACTTGTTGTACAAGAAAGTGAGGTAGTGAGGAAATATAAAATACTCAAAAATATACCTCTTTGGGTAAGAAAATGATGATTTCCAATGTCACTTGACTTTTGAGAATGAGGTTTTTTTTCTGTTGCAATTCTAGAAAGCTAGTTGGATTCCACACTTTAAAAACAACAAAGACAAGGGTCCAGCAGATGATGTAATGGTTATATTGCTGAACTCCCACATAGTGAACCACGGTTCGCATCCCTGACTTGGTGGCTTAACTCTCACACCAGGCACATGTGTGTGCATGCCCAAAATCCCAAGAAGAGACTGGAGGAAAGGGAACTGCAGTATGGCCATCATCTCTGTGTGATAATTTCTCACTCTCTCTCTCTTTCTCTCTCTGGCAAGTGCACATGCCCTATAGCAAAACTCTCAAAACAAAATATAAGTACCATACACAAGACTGTGATAGTTCTGTTTATAAATTAAATATGTACAGACTAGTTGCCATGTATACCATATTGCACTAAAGAAGGATATAAAAATGTTAAATGGTCACATTTTAGATAAGATCAAATACATATACTTAAAAATGTAAAGTATACACGTGTGAATTTCACAAAAGTATAAAGGAATGAAGGTTAAAGTGTCTTCAGAGTAGAGATTACATAATGTGTTTATATACTAGTACTTAAAAGTGAACACAATTTACATCCAATGAAACCTTAAAACCACAAGTATATTTAATTCAGAGTTGAAAATCTATGTACATTTAAAATAATTCTTTTAACTTTGCCAGAGATTGTGTGTATTTACTCAAGATAGACTGGGAGGAGAGAAAGCACTCCCCCAATGGGGCATGGTAACACTAAAATCCCTTCCTCTCCATCTCTCCCTTCTGTCAGAATTTTGGGCACACACACTTACACCTGGTATATTTTTCAAGCCATGGGGTCCAGGACTCAAACAGTGCAGTTGGCCATGTGGAATCTAGCCACCTTAACCACGGTATCACCAGCTAGCCCAGTACAGTCATTAAAAAAAAAACAAACAAACAAAAAAAAAAAACTCTTAAAATATATAGCAGATAAAGATTTTTTTTTCCTTTTTTAAACTGTATATAACATGGCTATTACCATTCTCTTATAAAGTGCTATATTTCAATACTTTTCATTCTTGAACACATGATCCATTAAGCAGGTAGAAAAATAAAGATGGGGGAAGCAGCTTATTGCTAATTTTTAGTCATTGAACAAAACATTAAAATCTAAGGCAAATTTTCTATACAGAACGTCAATTAACAAGATCATAAAACAAAATCTCACAAGTTCAGGTTGTTCACTCCAAACCAAGTTTCTTACCTTGGGAAAACAGTTAACTTATGTTAATCATGCCCAATTTGATACATCGGTCAGTGGCTATAAGGCTCACAAGTTCTGCACAAATCAGTTATTTCTTTTCAACAGTACCAGCAGTATTTCTTTATTTCTGGCTTTATAAGGTCAACCAAAGGATTAAATGAAAAAACAATTAAACCCACACCAGGAATCCAAATACGCTTTTGGCAGAAAACTTTGCCAGGAGTAGCCAGGATAAAGCTCAACATTTATATGAAAGTCCCCTTCTTTTTTCCCCCCTAACCTGTTTCTCTGTAGATTGAGGCTAGAGTAAGTTTATTCCTAGGGGAGGTGGTTTCTTTGAACTATAAGGAAAAAAAATGTGTCATGACTTTCTTGACAACCCAATAGGTGGCCACAGAGTTGTGGCCTTTAGTAAGAAATATGGTGAGGTAAAGACAAGGAGGGTTGAGAGAGAGAGAAAGGAAAGAAGAGGAAATATGGTTCCCACCAGACAGGGCATATACAGCCTAGTAATTTTAGAAATCTTTCACTTTATAGTAACGTAAATTACCCTTGTTCTAAATATCATCTTTTTTTTCATTTTAACATTTTGAAAATTGGGTTTCATCTTGTAATTAATGTATCATCATCTAATATAATAGGCATTTCCTTGAAAACTATTATTTAAATAGTGGTACAATCAAAATTAAGAAACTATGGTTATTCACATATAATCTTTAAAATTGGTTTCTCAAATTCAGACTTTAGAAATCACAGTTCTATTGCTGTTTTCACTCCTGGTTCTAGATGAATATACATCTTAATTCATATAATAAGGAAGACTCCTTTCTTCACATTGTAGTCTCAGTCCCACTTTCAAGCAGGACACATTGGCCTCCTTCTTCCTCCATCATCTTATCTGTTCCTAACAAGAAGCCAGTATCCCTGTCTTTCTTACCCAGAACTTTACACAAGGAGCTAGCATTTATTTTCAGGCTGGATTAGCCTTCCTCTAATAACCAAATCTGGGGGGTTTTCTCTCTTAAGTACATACAAGTAGTGTCTCTGTGTACTAAAAAGCAAAAACAACCAACAACAATAAAACATGGAGAACTTGGTTGGATGAGAGCTGCCTCTTCTCTGGGCATTATCATAAACCACTGCTGGCTGGTACATTTGTCTTCAATTAACAGGCAGGAAGCAGAAGGCCTTATTTTAAGTTCAGGCAGAGAAGTTTGCACTTGATCTTTCTATTGTTAACAAAGTCTTGTATTCTGATACCTATTGGATGACTGCCAGCCATTAATAAACCAAGTGCTTTGGCCGCCACTTAGCTTTGTATGTAAGTTTTGAAGCAAGAATGGATGAGGCTTAGCTTAAAATCACAACATCCCCAAACAATAAAAGCTATAGTCTACTAGGACACTTTTTCTTTTCTTTCTTTTTTTTCTCTTTCATTTTTTTTCTTTTTTATTACTACTGCTGCTGGAATAAAAAAAAAATTAGACATTTATAGCTCCAGGTGGAAAAAAGAGTACTTTTCAGGCTGAATGATATCTGAAAGACAACAGCGTTACTTCCTTATTAGGAATACCTTCACTAGAAACACCCACACCATTGAAACTATCATCACTGGGGCAACCTAGGAAAATTCAGAGCAGCAATATAGGTCAAATGACACATTCTAACCAACCCTCAACTGTACAGCAGAAAAGCCCGTTTTACAGCTTAACGGAGTACCATATTTTAATCCCATTTAAGCAGGATTCACATTTTAAAATATAGGTGTTGAGAAAGCTGTTGAGGTTTTTCAAGGAAAGAGCTTATTACAGAATGGTTTTATGAAATGGCTGATTCAGAAGGAAATGAGATAAATGATATTAGATGCACAAAAGAGAAGGTAAAAGAATTCTCTGATGTACATTGCATCTTTCCCCCATATTAGTCATTAGAGAAAATGAACTTTGACCTTTATATCCTCTTTACATTTTAAGTAAGGATAATGCAATTTATTGCCTGCCAGTTCAGTAACAATCAGACAAATTTAAATAATTATACATACAAATACATAAAGCTAACCAGGCAAAGAGAACTATATTTAATTTTTTTTTGAGAGAGAGATTTCTGCTATAGAGTGTATATGCTCGCCAGAGAGACAGAAAGAGACAGAGAGACAGAAAACAAGAAATTATCCCCTAGGGTGGATGGCCATGCTGAAATCCCTCCTCGTTCAGTCTCCTCTCAGGATTTTTGGCATGCAGGTACATATTCCTGACACGAGTTTCATGCCACCAGGTCTGAGACTCAAACTGTGGTTGACTATGCGGGAGTCCAGTGACATAACCATTACACCATCTGCTGGTCCCATAATTAAATTTTTAACACTTTTTTTTGAGTCTGAAATTTAATACTTATTCTTGTCCTAGTATATGCACATGGTCATTTAGACTTCATATTTTATAAAAATATTTTGCATTGTAGACTTTCTAAGCCTATTTCTCAGCAACAGCATCCACTGTATTTATTTTTATATCTATCCCTTATTGAATGCTTATCATGTGTCAGTCACTAAACCTTTTTCATAGATGGTTTTGTATAAACAGCAAATTTATAAGGGTAGTTATTATCCCTGTTTCCAGATGAGGAAACTAGGGTTCAGAAAGGATGATTACCTTATTCAGATGCAAATAGCTGGTAAGTGGCAAGGCTAGAATTCAAACCTGTTTGATTCCAAAGCCTGTGCTTAAAAAAATATTCCTCTGTAGCTTTTCAATTCTAGTCTTGTCACTGAATACATTTTAATGGTAAATCTCTATAATTCAGCATATACTGTAAGCATCTTTTTCAGGCTATGATGTTAATTTTACAGCAGAAGACGTACTCTCAGATATATGATAAATGTCTTTCATTGCACGTTTCTAAATTACAACTACACAGAGCAGTTGGTTGTCGTGTACTCATGGTAAAAGCAGAGTAGCACTGAGTGAAGGGATCACAGTCAGACATATAATGCCTTATGAAATAAGTTAATAAGGGTTGAAACACTGCGTGCTTGATGAAATAAATTTCCTAAGGGCAACAGACATTAACAGCTGTTCAAGTATTGTAAATGTCCCTGTAGGCAAGTATATCATTCCCTCAGTTATTGAGCACATGTGCTCTTCCTGTAGTATCTTTCATCTCATATACACCAAGAGAAAGTAATTAAGTATTCTTAAACTTCAGCAAAAAATGGACTTTCTTCCCATAAATATCCTTGCCTCCTACTCATCACATAGAAACAAGCTACTATACTAAAAATAAAAATTTGAATAATATTTATTTCGTGCTTAAACCCTTTCAGTGGCTTCCCATCTCATTTACAGAATACAAAAAGCTTAAAGTCCTCTATGAGGTTTTAAGTGATCTACAACCTATGTTCTCTAGCACCATGTCAGACCAATCCCTTTTCTGAGCTGGGCTTCAGACCCACTAACTTTCCCTTTGCTGTCCCCGCAAACTCAAGCTTTCGATCAGGTCTTTCCCTTTACCAGGAATGCATCAACTTTAGTCTTGACAGGGCAAACACCTATTTTAACATCAAGTCTGAAGTTCAGAAAGATTTCCTTGAGCTACCCATAAAAGATTAATCACTACTGTTTTCACCCGCATGGCATCCTGTACTTTTACTTCCCAGAATTTGCCCAATCTGTAGTTGGACAAGGGATGTAACCATACCTTGAACTAGTTGAAAGAGTTGCTACAATAAAGAAAGACTTGAATGTCTACCTCTGTAAAGTATCTTGAGGAGCGAAACTTGTATGTGGTTACTGGGCCTTCTACATCAAATTACCATAATTTTATTGGTAGCACCGTTTCAGATGAAATGGCATTATTTTATTTTTTAGCAAAGACCATAGAGGAGCCAGTTCCCACCTGAGTATACCTGATGAAAAGAACTGTCACGAAGACTCTTCCAGAACCACAACTTTGCACAAAAACCACTATATTACACAAAAATTACTTCTGCAAGGACATATGACCAGAAACCATCTGTCCAACCAACAATAATGATGTCAACAATGCTGCCAATAATAAAGGTGGTATCAGTTTACTCCTGTTACTGATCCCAAAACAACTGATGTAATCCCTCTCCCCATGTGTGGTTTTTATCTTTAAAACCTGCCCAAAGATTTGGAAGGCATACTTAAGGCTGTTTGATTCTGTCTCTTCTGAGTCATAACCTTTCCAAGCTCAAATAAACCCTTCTGGATTTTAGTAAAATTTCTGCCCTATTTAAGGGACAACATGCCTTTGGCCTTCTCATATTTGTTTCAGCATTACATTCTTGTGAGAACTATTAAAGAATTGTGTTATCGGTGTTGAAAGGAGATGCTTAATATAATAAGATATTATGACTAATACTGTTTGTTGAAAGAAGGAAATTACTAATGGGAAAAAAAACGGCATTTGCCAGAAGTGACAGCTTGTCAAATTGACTGTCAATATGCTTAAAGAAAATATTCTTATGAAAAGGAAGTCACGAGGAACAACAGCAACAAAACAGGAATAATCTTTTTGAAAGTCACAATTTTTTGGTGCCCTCAGACAGATGGAACTCAACATTCCCATTTCAAATTATCTCATACATAAGTAAAAAAAATATATATGTAGCTTAAAAACCAGTAACTCAGTTCTAGAGAGGGACGGCGGTGGTAGCTGCACAAAAATGTGAATGTACTTACTGCCGCAGGTGTTTAAAATGGTCAATGTTAAATATATTATGCCACAATCTTAAGGAGAAAAACTACAGTAAGTCAATAACTATTTATTTTTACATATCCATCTGGAAACACTTTGGTGGAGATTTCCAACCCAAGTGTATACATTTCATAAGAAATGTGAGCTAATGAGGACTTGAATGAGCAGATATTGCCTTAACCTTTAAAAAAGTCACCAGAGACAACTTTGATTATGCCCTCCATCTCTTACCTACTAAGAATCATTATTCTTGACCATCATTACAACCCACAATTATTGCAATCAGATATTTGACCTCAATAAATATCATTTAGGCAGTACATCTACACTGAACTGAAATTCAAATCCTAAAATATTTTTGGTCCTCAAAAGTTACAAATAATGTACCACATAAGGAATGAGGAATTTAACTGGATTTCAAGATAAAGCTAATGAGAATCTCCAGGGGCCAGGTAGTGACACAGTGGTAATTCAAAGGGACCCACATAAAAAAGGTCCTGGGCTTGTGTCTCAGGACCTCCCTGAGCACATTGGACATGCATGTATGCCTATGACCTAGGCTGATTGAGACTGGGGGTGGATTGCAATGTGAAAGCCTTGTTGTGGGTACCTGTTTCTTTGTCTCTGTTTCTCTGCTCCTCTGATGGTCACTTTCTGTGAGAGAAGAAATAAACTAAAAAAGAAGCTTGAAACACAATTCTAGCACAACTCTAAAGAGCACAAGCAGAGCAAATTCACTCATGCTGTTAGAGCTTGAGAATGAAAGGCTCTCCTGCTCAGAGCTGTGGGTAGTCTCTACCTCTAGATTAGGGGAACACTACTCCCTGATTATGTGAAATGCAAATAAAGAGGTGAGCCTGGCTGATGCTAAACTTATAGCCATTCCTTTTAAATGCATATCCATAGATTATTAATTTGCAACTTTCTTAGTGGTGATATAAACCAGGAGAATAAAAAGTCAGTTATCACAACAGGAATTGAGCTCTCTAGGAATGGTGAAAATAGAGTTTCTTTGAGTTAGGGATATGGAAGCAGGGGCAAAGTATACTATTACTTCTTTCTGCTCTCTGTGGTTATTGTAGATTTTATTTGATCAAAATTAGGAACTTAACGTAATTGAATGGTGGGTGATAGCAGGGAAGAAATATAGTATCTTGTACACTAATAATCAGCCCATCAAAAATACTATATCCTCTTCAGTATTTTAATGTTTTTATTCTACTTATAGGCAGCGGCTTTCACTTAGTTCTTTATTAGCTACTTCAAATTAAAAAACTACCCATATTTTCTTTCTCTTGTTTGGAGTACATTAATGTAGTTCTAATGTTTGGGCTACATAACTCTAATCAACATAGTGTTGAGTGTTGACAGGCTGTTATTGAAGTATAATCATCACTTATTGTCTCATTTAATTCTCAAAAACATATAAAGTAGATAATTTTGTAACCTAATTTATAAATAATGAGCATAAGCTCAAAGGCATAGTGTAACAGGAAAGAGCACAGACTCTGGAAAACAAAGTTGAGATCAAATCATGATTTGTCTATTAATTAACTAAGTTACCGCATCTATCAAATAGAGATAATAGTAGTAATATATTTCTAGTGTTGCTGGAAAAATTAAATAACCCATACTTGTAAAGCATGTATAAGAGTAGCTAGATGTTTTAGGCAGTCAATAAATGTTTTTATTCTTAACCATCTTTGTCTAATGGAACATCATTAGTATTGGGGCCAAGATGCAAAGCAAAGTCTATTAGAGCAAGCTCTGTGGCACAGTGGTTGTACTGCTCAAGAGAAGTCAGAAATCACATGACAACTACAGTTCAAATCCCCATCCTGGACAGCCTGAAAAACATTAGGCAAGTACACAAGTATACACCTGATAGGCTGGAGGGCTAGAGAAAGATGATCACAGCATGACCAACCCTGTGGAGGATATTCTCTTTCTCCCTCTCTCTTTCTCTTGCATGTGTACACACTCTACCATGAACAAAGAAAAAAATTTAAAAAGTAAAGTCTCCTAGATTTTGGAGACTGAAGGCTTACTTACTATTGCATTATATTGCATAGACATATGCCTTCCCTAACTCTTCCTAAAATATGATACTATAGAATGGAGCAATAATCAACATTTTTCATTATAAAATCTAGATTTCATAGGCCAGTAGGTTCATATACCTAAATTTGCAATAAACAAGATAGAAGAAGAAACAAATATTTTCTTGGTTAAGTGATTAACTTTTATTAATGAGAAGTTCATGATGTTAGTATCTTCATAGAATATGTAAAGACTATTTCTCGCAGCGCTGACATATTTGCTGTCAAACACCAACACTGAAGACATCTGAGACAGTGTGGGAGGAGGGTGGGAAATGGCAGAGGGTGAGAAATAGGGAATCAGAAAAAGAAAAAAATATATAATAAATAAGAAATGGAAAATTATTTGTTGATGTTAACATGTATTATTAAGCCACTATACAATGTATTCTGAATGAAAAATTGCCTTTGCATGCTGTGATGATGTTAAGTGAATGAATCTAAAATAAATAGTTTGTTTAAAAAACAAAGATCACATCTATATCAACCTTATTGGCTAGTTGAAGTCACATAATACCCAGTACTTGCATAGTGTTTTATAGTATTCAGAGAACAATGTGTGGTGTAGATCGCTATAGATCTACTGAGGTATTCAGTATAACAATGTGTGATTTAGGTAGTATAGTTTTAGCCCTAAGTAGATAAAGTTATGAAACCACAAATATTAAACTTATATAAAAGTTTTTATATGAAATATTTTTATATCAAATACTCCTTTTGGTATAAAAAGTAGTAAGACAAAAAACTGATAGAATAATTTAAGGCTATTTGGCAGGAAAAGTGACTTACAATAGTAAGACTTGAGATCATCTAAAATTCTCCAATGTTGGATGGCTGCTGGATGTTTATACAATAAACATTTTTCATTTTATAAGTGATTTATATCTATCTACATTTCCTAGATATTTTAGTTATATTTACTTATGTTAATTTTATGAGTTCTTGCTTTTTTTACAGTTTAATGATTTATTTGTGCAAAAGAGAAAAAGAAAAAGAGCAAGAGAGGCTCTTGACACTCAACACACCATAATCCCCCACACTCCAGCCTTCCATTCAGGATCACAGGTTGACCTAGATTCCAAAGGAAGGGCCTCTCATTATGGTTTCATACCACACAGCAGCACCATACTGCCTATATCACCAGATCTAGGCTAATTTTTGAACTTTTATGAGGGCTGTGGCCATGTTTGCTTCATTCACCTTGGTATACCAACCCAGTACAGTGCCTAGGTTTCAAATCCATTAAGTTTCTTAGGTCTTCATTTAGCTTACATATATATATATATACATACATACACATGGAAAATTTGTGACCCATTTGATTCTGAAATTCATCTCATTTAAGTTACTCTAAATACTTTTCTATTCTAGAGTTTTGGAGGTATAAAAGTGCAAAGCAGGGACCAGCAGGTGGCGTAGAGGTTAAGGTGCTGGATCCCACATGGCTAGCTATGCAGTTTGAGTCCCAGACCTGGTAGCTTAAAAATCATGCCGGGCATGTGTGGGTGCATGCCAAAATCCTGAGAGGAGACAGGAGGAGAAGGGATTGTGGTATGGCCACTGCCCTGGGGCTGATTTCTCATTTTCTATTTCTCATTCTCTCATTCACCCTAACTGTCTGTCTCACTCTCTCTGGTGAGCACACATGCCCTATAGGAAAACCTCAAAAAGAAAAAAAAATATTGTCTGAATTTGCCTGCTTATTATTTTTTTATTCTATACTCAGTTCATCATTAGGCATTGCACAGGATATAAAATTCTGCAGAAAATGTATGCTGGCCTTAAAGAAGGAGTCCACCATCAGTTTGAAGAGAGAAGATATACTTAACACTGAAACTGAAATATCTTTCCAAAGGCAGCACACTGTGAAACATGAGACTATGAGGTACAATCTAAAAATGTATATGTAATTCAAAAATGGAAGTAGTCAGCATAGACTCATCAGAACCAAGATTCTAGAGCTGCAACTCAAGAATTTACAAGAATAGACAAAATGATTGAACATGTTTTCTTCTGGTATCATTTTCTGCATTCTATTATGAAATAATCACCACCAAAATACTCAATGATTTATGATGTTAATATATTTCTACAGAACTATCCTTACAGTCAATTTTCAATTATTAAATCCATTTGCTCATTTTCCCAGATCATTACAGATCATTACATTGCTCATTAGGATCCATGTTAGAAGAAAAAGAAGCCCACAGTATAGAATGGCATTTTATAAACAGCTATTTTTAAAGACTTTAAGTCATCTGTCACTGCAATATAAAAAATATGTTGGAATACATGAAATATAAACAAAAAGGAGAGAAATTTACTTTCAATACAAAGTAAATAAAACATTTATCAAGGCTTTTTAAATGAAACCATTTGGATAAAAACAAAAAGGTTTTCTTTCTTTCTTTTTTTTCCTTCTTTTTTTTTTTTTGGAGAGATTTTTGCTATAGGGCATGTGTGCTCGCCAGAGAGACAGAAAGTGAGAAATCATCCCCCAGGGGAGATGGTCACACCGCAATCCCTTCTC
>NW_006160117.1:4733885-4754039 GCF_000334495.1 Tupaia belangeri chinensis | reverse complement strand
ACCACAGGGGCCAGGCCCCAAAATGCGGACGACTCCATGGGAGTCCAGCAACATAGTCATTACTCTAACTGCTGATCCCAACAAAAGTTTTTTCTGATGAATATTTCTTCATCCTTAGTTGCACAAAAATTTTTTTGAAGGTAGCACTTATCATTTCTTTCACAAGCCCTATGTCTATTATTAACTTAATATGATTCAAATATTGCAAGATAAATTTTAATATAAATTCAAGTTTCTGTTAAATAGAGTAACTAGATGTGGGAATAATTCTATTTCCAACTTCAATAGCATGCTAGCATTGTCTCAAAATTTCCACCCACTGAATATCTGTAAACAAATTTGTTTTAACTTTTCAAATAAACCAAATACACACAACCACTCATATATGCACATATTTAATTACATATGTACATATTATATATATTCATTTATTTACACAATATATGTAAATATTTTCTATCATCTATCTTAGCATTTTATCTTCTCTAGCATATAACAATAGAACCAGTATAAAACCCAGAATCAAATCCAAATTCTGCCACTTCCTGTGTGACTTTAGGCAGATTTCTTTTAAGATTTTTGCCAAAGGGCATATGTGTTCACCAGACAGACAGAGAAAGAGGAAAAGAGAAATCATCCCCTGGGAGAATGGGCATACCACAAACACTTCTCCAACATTCTCCTCTCTGGATTTTGGGCACGCATGCGCACACACCTGGCGTGAGTTTCAAGCTACCCAGTCTGGAACTTGAACTATAGTCAGCCATGTGGGATCCAGCATCTTAACTGCCATACATATACTGGCCCGAGGCAGGTTTTTAACCTCTCAGAGGCTTACCTTCTACAATAGCTGAAATAGAAAAGTAACACTGAATTACTGTGTAAATTAAAAAGAATATATGTAATGTTTACTATGGTATAAAATAGAAAGCAAGTTATCATTAAGGGACAACTCACTGTCTTTGATGCTGTTTTAACCCCTCCCCAAATATAAACAATTGACTTGACCTTTCTTTTTTTTTTTTTTTGAGAGAGATTTTCACTGTAGGGCGCGTGCACTCGCCAGACAGACAGAGAGAGACATAGAGACAGAAAGCAAGAAATCACCCCCCAGGTGGGATGGTCACGCCGCAATCCCTTCTCCTCCATTCTCCTCTCGAGATCTTGGGCACGCACGCACACGCGCCCGGCGTGAGTTTTAAGCCACCGGGTCCGGGACACGAACCGCGGTCAACTACGTGGGAGTCCAGCGACATAGCCATTACGCTAACTACTGGTTCCCGACTTGACCTTTCTTGAGTAAAGGTCATTAACATTCATTGTATCCCTTGGCTTGAAAACTTGAAAATTATTTTGGATAATCCCCCTCCTCACTGAATCAAAGGAAAGGTGCTATAAATTATTCCCTTGAAATAAATTATTAATACATTCCAATGTCATCATCACCTATGCCATGGTTTCCATATTGTCTCTATGGTGAACTCCCATAAGTACTCTACCAGTTGCCTGACCTTCAGCTTTGTTACTATTAGAAGCTCTTTATACATTATCATCTGACAAGGTTGTTACTTCCCTTTTGTAGTCTTCTACCACAACTCCCTAGTCACCTAAGTAAACAAGCAAAAATACAAAGTCCATAATGATTAGGATCAACATACCTTCCAGCCCTATTTTTTTTTTCATCTCCTTCAGTCATCCAAACATTTATTGATAGGAAATTATGTTCAAAGTACTGATCCTGGCCATAGAGATAAGATTGAGAACAATGTACTCACAGACTGTGCCCATGGGAAGTGTTCTTTCTAGTGACAAACACCACTAGTAAACAATATATCTTGATGTGATGAGTGCTAAGTAAAAATAAGTGTTGTTTAGGTGCTGACCTTATCTGACAGACTGGGAATGCTTCCCCAAGGAAGTGATATTTGAACTAAAATTTAAGGATGAGTGGGAGAAGTAGAGAGATGTGGGAAGACAATAGACAAGTCTAGCACCAAAAAAAAAAAAAAAAGGCATAGCATGTGGGAAGTACAGACCCTATGCTTCAAGGCAAATGAAATATTGATGTGTACAAGATCTGTATTTTTCTACACTCAACATTTGGGCATATTTTCTTTTCACCTGGAATGTTAACTGTATTGAAGACAAGACTGACTGACCCAAATCATTTCGAGAAAAAAAAATGCTGTGTCTATGAAGCAAATACTTTCTTGAAAAATTCTTTTAACCACGTAAGCAAAAGATGACTTGATGTGATACCATGCACTATGGTACTAAAATGAAAAATCAACATGTTATATACTGGAAATATTAATCATTCATGGGATTCATCTAAGGAACTTTATCTATTTTAAATATTCATTATCTACTTTTAGTATGATATTCACTCGATTCAGAATATATTTGCATTATTTTTGCTAAGAAACAATTATCTATTAGTATTCTGTACCACTTTCAAGAAATTATTGGTGTATGACTGTGTCAAGAGACTGAGTGCCAGTGAGTAACTTTGATATCTGAAATTGCTTTAAGGAAGACATCTTTAATGACATCAGATATCGTCTCCCAATTAATTCTGTAATCTTTATCAAAATAAAACTTTATTTTCCATGTCAACATGACAAAAACAAGACAGATTATTGTTTTTAAAGAGTGCGTATTTTTTTTAACAAAAAAACCCCAGCCATTCTAAATCTATTAAACATTGGACAGTGATGAAGTACAGTCACACATAAGCACACTTAAAGAGCAACCATAATCTACATTACTCATCTACCTTAGAATTTCCAGGGTCAGGCCATCTTAAAATCCTAGTGTAGTATAATAAAACTATTCCAAAGGCTTTTAGAAATATTTTTTCACTTTTTAAATGAAAATCATTTCTTTTTTTAATAAAAAAAGAAGTCATGTTGAACTTAACAATGATGACTAATTATGCCTTTTAGAAAATCATTCCTATGCCTAGACACTGTACTTAATGCTTTAGTATGTAAGTTTCACTGATATCTTTTTTACATATATAATAGGAATTTAATAGGTATTTGTTGATCTATAAAGTAAGGGGAGTGACACAGGTCCCTATGGCTCCGTAGATTACTAAGATAAAATCTTTGTTGTTGTTGCTGATATGACAACAACCTTAATGGATATGTGTTCAGATTGGAATGAGAAAGGCAAAAGGTGTCAGTAATCTCTAGAAGAAAATTCCTTGATGAAAGTGAGGTTTGGACTTTGGAAAAGAAAGTCTTCTTTCTCTTCAGGTAAGGGAAACAGAATTATTTTCAAGTAATAAATTTCTACACTGACATTCTTAGACTTCCTTTTGTAGTCTTCTGCTATAACAGAATGAAGAGCAAATAGGGATAGTTTATTTGTTCTTTTTAAATAAATGCAGTTCCTTGTGGTTGATACATTGTTGTCTGAACTAATAGTATTAGCCTGGTTAGAATACAATATTCCATATTACAATTAGAGTAAAAAGGAATTCTAAAACATAGTACAAAATGAATTCAGACGAAGATGATACATGTTAAAAAAAAAACACTGTACTTTGATTTTGAAAACTCAACAGCAAACTTGTGTTATATCTCTGTAGAAAAACATACTGAGGGCATTTTGTGAATTTAAAAATTTGCAAAGGGAAATAAGCCAATTTTTTCTATATATAGAGAAAAGTACACTAAAAACCTAAAACTGTTGCTGGTATACCACTCAATATTTTAGGATAAACTCTAAATCATTGTATTTTATAAAGTATAAGCATGAATTGTAAACAGAGCATTATTAATCATTTTAAATATTATTTTAAAACACATTTTTGAAGTTTATTTCTTCCATGAGCAAAGGAGAGAGACAGACAGTACCCCCAACACAGTCTTGACACAATCTATCGTTAGCCTTCAATCAGCTCCAGATCATGGGCACATGCATGCAGTCTAAGCAGGAAGGTCACTAGATTTGAACCAGTAGTGTTCCCATGTGGAAATGCCTCACAGAGTGTTATATTTTACCACCATCTGCCCCCCTAAATTAATATAATATGGTAAAAAAGTTTTTCAGGTATTCAATAGCTTTTTCTTTTCCTTCCTTATTTGTTTTTTTGTTTTTAGTTTTCACTATAGAGTGCATGCTCTCAGAGAGAGAAAGAGAGAGAGAATTCCTCAGGTGGGATGACCATGCCACAATCGCTTATCCTCCCACTCTCCTCTCAGGATTTTGGACATACATGCCCAGAGTGATTCTCAAGCATCCAGATCTAGGACTCGAACCACAAAGCTTGCCATGTGGGATCCAGTGCCCCAACCTCCATGCCACCTTCTGGCCTTCGATAGCTTCTTAAAAAGTGGGAATGGGCCAGCCAGTGGTGTGGTGGTTAAGGTGGCTGGATCCCACGTGACAACTATGCAGGTCTGTCCCAGACCTGATGGCTTGAAAAACACAGCAGGCATATATGCATGCATGCACACATGGGGAAGGCATTATGGCATGGCTATCCCTGTGGAGGGTGTTTTCTCACTCCCTGACCCCCACACTCTGCCATCTCTCTATTGAGCGCTTATTGTATAGCAACATTTTTTAAAAGGTGGAGTTAACCCTACAAACAGGGTTCAGGATCAATTTAAATACAATGCTTAAAATTTCAAAATGCTCAGAAAAGGAAAAAATAAGGGGGTGGGATAACAAAACCTCTGATTATGAAACTAACATAGATTGGCTAAAAACTGTAAGGAAGAAATGCTATATGAATATTTTTATATTTCTGCATGGTCAAAGGTTTCTGGAAAAAAATGAAAATTCGAGATAAATTCTATAGTTCTATCTTTAATTTTCTAAGACACCTCCATACTGTTTCTATAATGACTATATTCATTCGCAGTCCCACCAACAGTGTATAAGAGTTCTTTCTCCACATCTTTGCCAGCATTTTTCATCTTTTGTCTTTTGGATAATAGCTATTCTAATTGGGGTAAGGTGATATCTCATCATGATTTTGACTTATATTTCCCTGCTGAGTAGTGATGTTGAGAAGTTTTTCATTTATCTGCTGGCCATCTGTATGTCTCTCTCTCTCTTTTAATAAATGTCTATATAGCTTATTTGGCCATCTTTCTTATATATTTACTTTATCAGAGAGCATGTGTACTCATTAGAGACAGTCAGATGGAAAATGAGAAAGCAACCTCCATAGGGAATGGCCATGCCACAATCCCTTCTCCATTTACCCCCTGTCTCGGGAATTTGGACACCCACAGATGTGCCCAGCATATTTTCCAAGCTGCCAGGTCTGGGGCTCAAACTGCACAGTTGGCCATGTGGGATGCAGCTACCTTAACCACAACACTTTACCTATTTGTCCATTTGAAAATTGGATTATTTGCTTTTTTGCTGTTGAGTTTGAGTTCCCTATGCAAAAGTGGTATCTTCAAAAAATTCATGGAAAATGTATATTTGTATGTATGCACAGATATCAAAAAAAAATTTTGTGCCAAAACTTTCCCTTTAATTCAATTTTTCACAAACTTTTTGAAGTACCCTCATCAAATATATTCTGTAAATTTACTTTTTGTCAGATACATAGTTTGCAAAAATTTTTTCATAGTCTACAGATTGTCTCTTCATTTAATGCACTGTTTCTTTTCTTCTGTAGGAGCTGTTTAGTTTGACATCAATTTATTTGTCTGTTTTGACCTTTTGTTGCCTTTGCTTTGAACGTCTACTATATAATCTAATAATACCACTACTGGATAGTGGGATTTTGAAATATATGTGTCAAAGAAACATCTGCACTCCCATGTTTATTGCATGCTATTTATAATTGCCAATATATGGAATCAAACTAAGTGCCCATCAACAAATCAATGGATTTTTAAAATATGAAATGTAAACCCAATGGATATTATTTAGACACACACACACAAAAATTTAATCCTGTCATTTTCAGCATAGATGAACCTGGAGAAAATAATGTTAAGGGAAATAAGTCAGGCACAGAAAGACAATACTGCACAATCTCATTAATATATGCCATCTAGATAGTGAAGCTAAATGATGTAGAGTGATTGAATGTATAAACAATAATACTTCTAATAAAAATTTAAATAAAAGCAAAAGAGTGTAGAATAGCGGTTACCAGAGTCCAGAGAGTGAATGGAGGAAGAAAGGAGGAAGAGATTGGTTAATGAGTATAAAGTTACAATTAGGAGGAATAAGATTTGGTAACCTACTGCACAGTAGGGCAACTATGGTTAACTTGTATTATATATTTACTTTTATTATAATTTTTAATTTGTATATAGTAATTGCAGATATTTGTGAGTTACAGTGTTTATTTATTGTTGCTCTTTTTTTTTTGTTTGTTTAAATTTTTGCCTTAGGGCATATGCACATGCCAGAGAAGGGAAAGAAAGAGTGAAAAAGTGAAAAATCACCTCCCAGAGGGATGGACACACCACAATCCCTTCTCCATTCTCTGCTCAGGATTCATGGCATGCATACATATGAACCTGGTGTGATTTCTGGGCTTCCAAGTCTGGGACTCAAACCACAGGGTTGATCATGTGGGATCTAATGTCTTAATCACCATTTTTCTGGGGCCACCGCTGTTGACTCCAGTGTGCTTTTTCAACACATGAATATAGCATATAGTGATCAAATCAGAGCAATAAACATATCTACCATCTCAAATGTTTATAATTATTTTATGTTGTGAACATTCAAAATCTTCTCTATTTTGAAATATATGTTGAACTGTCACCAACTATAGTTACTGTAATGTGCTATAGTTCTATAGAACTCGTCCTGCTTGCCTATTTTTTGTCTGGTAAAACAACTCTCCCTGTTCCCTTCATTCTCCTCCCCATTCCCAGCTTCTGTCACTTACCATTTTGTGCTCTACCTTTGTGTGATTACATACTTTAGCTTCCAGTAGTAAGAGAGAACATATGATATCAGCTTTTCAGTGCCTGGCTTACTTCACTTAATGTTATTTCCACCAGGTCTGTCTGTGTTTTTGCTAATGACAGGATTTCACCCTTTTCTTATGGCTGAATAATACTTTACTGAGTTTATATGCCATGCTTTTTTAATCCATTCATCAGCTGTTGGGTACTTAGTTTGATTGCATTTCTTAGCTATTGTGATTACTGCTACAATAAATATTAGAGTGCAGATATCTCTTTGACATATTGATTTCCTTTCCTTTGGGTATATACTCACTAGTGGGATTACTAGATCATAAGGTAATTCCATTTTAAGTTTTTTGATAAACTGCCACACTGTCATAATGACTGTACCAATTTATATTCCCACAACATTCCCCTTTCTCCACAACCCTGCCCCAGAACTTGTTACTGGTTTTTTTTTTTTTTTTTTCATAATGTCCTTCCTTTTTGAATTTCCTAATTTTTTTTCCAGAGGCCACATGTGCTTGCCATAGAGACAAAGAGAAAGAGAGAAAATGAGAAATCACCCCTCATGGAAAATGATCATTCTACAAACCATTGTCCTCCATCTCTCCTTCCTTTTGAGATTTTGAGCACATACACACATGCTCCCAGCATGTTTACAAAACACTAGATCTGGGACTCAAATCACACAGTTGGCCATATGGAATTCAGCGACCTCAATCACCATGTTGCTGGATGGCCCAGTAATAGTCATTCTAACTGGTGTTAGAAGATACCTTATTGTGGTTTTCATTTGCATTTCTCTGAAAATTTGTGATATTGAACACTTTTGTATGAAATTATTGGCCATTTGTATGAATTTTTTGAGAATAGTCTATTCTCAAAATTATCCATTTTTTAATTTGTATGGAATCACAAAAGACCTAATATAGTCAAAGAAATTCTATGATTAAAAAAAAAACTGGAGGCATCCCACTAGGTGGTTTCAAAGTATACAATAGAGGTGCAATAATCAAATATTTTGTGCAAATATTAGCACAAAAACAGAAACGAAGACAACTAGACCAGTAGAAAACCCAGATATAAATCAAAACATAAATAAAACCAACTGATTTTTGAGAAAAGTCCCAAGAATCTTCATTGTGGAAAAGACTTAGTCTCTCCAATAAATGGTGTTTTATTTATATTTTTAAATGACTAGAAAAGGACCAGCAGGTGGCTTAGCGGTTAAGGTGCTGGACTTGTACTTAGCCATGGTTTGAGTCTTGGACCTGGCACCTTGAAACTCATGCCAGGTGCACATGTGTGCATGTCCAAAATCCCAAGAGAATGGAGGAGAAGGTACTGCAGGGTGGACATCACCCTCCCCGGGGGAGGAGGGGTTATTTCTTGCTTTCTGTCTGTGTCTCCAGTAAGTGCACATACCCTATAGTAAAAATCTCTCTTAAAAAAAAAAAAGAGCCTAGAAGAAAGGATTTTGAATATTCTCTCCACACAGCAATTTGGAAGTTATGAGGTGCTGGATATGATAAATATTCTGATTTTATTATTACACAATGTATGTAAATATCAAAACATTACACTCTATCCCATAAATATACATAATTATACATCAATTAAGGAAAAAAGGCACTTTCAGAGAAATCTGCATATATTTCCCCTAAAGTCATTAATTTATATTGCAAAGATTAATAAACTGAAGAACTTTTGTTTTTTTTCCACTGGAGAAAAAAAAATACAATTAATAGGAAACAGTTAAAAACATGGCAGTTATTAATTCAACTGAATAAATATTTACTTGAAGTGTGAATGATGTAAATACAACAACTAAAATAAAAAGAAAGCCAAAGTAAATTTTTAAAAAAACTCAACAATTTATTGTCTCTAAGAAATCCACTTTAAATATAAAGATGGATACTGGGAAAAAAGAAAGAATGGAGAATCGTATACTATCTTAACACTAATTGCTTAAAAAGCTGGAATATCTATGTTAATTTCAGATAAACTAGATCTCAGATAAAGGGAATCAAGGAAAAAGAATGACACTACACAATGATAAGGAAATTTAATTCTCTTAAGTAGACATATCAATCTTAAAAGTTTATGAACTTAATAATAAGTGTGTCAAAGTGCAGGAGGTTTAAAGTGATAGACATGAAAGAAAAGATAAACAAACCCATCATGAAAGATGGAGATTTCAACCTTAGTCTTTCAATAATTGGTAGATCAGGCAGACAGAAAATCAGTAAGGATGTAATTGACTTGAATAGTACCATCAATTAACTTGGTATATTTGACATTTATAGAACACTCTACAACAGCAGCAAAATTCACATTCTTCTCAAGATCATATGAAATATTCACTAATATAGACCACATTATGGACCATAAAACACACCTTAAAATATAAAATAATGTAAGTTATATGGAGCATATTTTCAGACAACAATGGGATTAATCTAAAAATCAATAACAGAAAGGTAGTTTGAGAATCTCCAAATATTTGAAAATTAAACAACATACTTCTAAATAAACCATGGGTCAAAGAGAACTCTCAAAAAATGTTTAAAATACTTATGAAGATAAAACTGGCCAAAATGTATAGGGTGCAGTAATGCAGTGCTTAAGGAAAATTACTAACTTTAGGTACCTGTACTGGGCAAAAAAAAAAAAAAAAAAAAAAAAAAAAAAAACAAAAAAACAAAACAAAATCAGTAATGTAAATCTCCAGCTGAGAAAACTAGAGAAAGAAGAGGAGCAACTCATGGCAAAAAAATAAAATAATAAAATAACAAAATAAAAATATAAAATAAATTTAGAGGTGAAATTGAAAGGAAAATAGAAAAAAATCAATAGCACCAAAATCTTGTTCTCTGACAAGATCAATAAAAACCTAGCTGTGTTAGTGAAAAAACAATGAGAAAAAGACACAAATTACCAATATCAGGCTGACCCCATGGCCTAGCGGTTAAGGGAACCAGATCCTACATTATGAACTACAATTTGAATAATAGACCCAGCAGCTTGAACACTAGGCACATGTATAACACTGGGCACATGTACACCCATGCCCCAAATTCTTTTTTTTTTTTTAAGGGAGATTTTGCTATAGTGTGTGTGCACTTGCTGGAGAGACAGAGAGACAGAAAGTGAAAAATCACCCCCTGGGGAGATGGCCACGCTGCAATCCCTCCTCCACTTGGGACTCTGGGCTTGTATGCACACGTGCCCAGCATGAGTTTGATACCTCCAGGTCTGGGACTCGAACTGTAGTTGGTCATGTGGGAGTCCAGTAAGCACTATACCTTCTGCTGGTCCCTCACATGCCCCATATTCTAAAAGGACAAGAGACTGCAATGTGGCCATATTCCACTGGGGAATAACTTCTCTGTTCCCCTTTTCCTCTCTCATAAATGCATATGCCCTCTGGCAATTGAAAAAGAACTTCCACTGTCAAAAGTGAAATTCTGGGCCCATGGATCTTAAATATTAATACAATGACATTGTAAATAGCTATGCTCAGGAATTGGAGACATTATATGACATGGGTCAATTTTTTGAAAGACAAACCATTAAAATCCACATAAGAAGTAGGTAATGTGAATAATTTTATATCTATTAAATAAAATGAATGGATTAACAATAACTTCTTAATAACAACAGCACAAGGCCCTGATAGTTTCACTGGTGAATGCATCCAAACATCAAAAAATATTAATGCCCTAATCTGTTTCTGAAAATAAAAGGGAATGCTTTCTACCTCATTCTGTGAGTCCAGTGTGAATACCAAAACCAGTTAAACATTACAGCAAAGAAAAACTACAGACCAATATCGCTCATAAATATATATGCAAAAATGTTCAAATATCGCTCATGAATATATATGCAAAAATGTTCAATAAATGATTAGTAAATCAAATCCATTAGTGCACAAGACTTATACCATAAAAAATGGTTTTTATTTCAGGTATGCAATGCTGGTTCAACATTTGAAAATCAACACTATCCTCCACATCGGAAAACTAAAGAAGTATCATATGATCATATTAATTGATGCAGAAAAAGTATTTGGCCAAATCCAATATTAATTCATAATAAAAACTATCAGCATTTTGGAATAGATGGTAACTTCCTCAATATGATAATGGATATCTACAAAAAATCTACAGCTAATACCTACTTAATGGCAAAACATGGTTTTCCCCAAAGTATCATCAAGGCTATTTTTCTGTGTGTGTGTGTGTGTGTGTGTGTGTGTGTGTGTGTGTGTGTGTGTGTTTTTGGGGGGGAGGAGAGAGGTTTTGTGTTTTATTCCCCCCCCCATGGGGTGCATGCGCTTGCCAGAAAGAGACAGAGAGCCAGAAAGCGAGAAATCACCCCCTCCCAAGGGGGGATGGTCACGCCGCAATCCCTTCTCCTCTATCTTCCTCTTGCGATCTTGGGCACACACACACACACACACGCACCTGGTATGAGTTTAAGCCACCGGGTCTGGGACTCAAACCACAGTAGACTAGATGGGAGTCCAGCAACATAGTCATTACGCCAACTGCTGGTTGTAAATGTGTATTTAATAGATGAATTAGTGAATTATGGCCATGTTCTGGTAGTTCATTACTGTCTTTTTCTTTTGACATCTGACAAAAAATACTGCCCATAATTTTGATGAAAGAATCCCTGCATCTGGCATCTGCCTTATACCTCCGAGCCGAAATGAAGGATACCTAACTGCTGGGGCTTTGATAGAACCTTACCCTGGGTAATTATTTGTGTGTATCTCTTAATGTTTTTTCTTTTACTACATTTTACTTGAAACAATGCTAACATTGATTATCATACAAAACAAAATTAAGTTTAACTTGGGTAAATATATTAGACTTACATTATAGATGCAACAGACTACAAGCTTGAGCATATGGTGTGATTTTTGTCTTTAGATTTTTGTATGCTATAATACATAAGTACTCAAAAATAGGTGAAAAATAACGAAAAATGAGACTGCAAACTATCATAACGTATCTGTTTAAATCAAACTATCTAAATAGCTTGGATCTATACATATGTTTAATAATAATTTATTAATTTTTTAAAAAAATACCTTGCAAACTGGGGAAATAACTAGTATTCATTCTATTTGTAATTGTTTTTATATGTAACATGAATTGTGGTTTCAGGAATTCATGTGGGAATTATAAATACCATTATTGTAATACAATTACACCTTTGGGTAGTTGTTAAAGAAAAGCAAATTCATTCAAAATAGTTTAATTCAGAAAGATAGAAAGTAGAAAGTGAAACCCATTCTGAATCCTACCTTTCTATTTCCACCAGAACTGCAGAAAAATCATTTGTAAAACATTTGGTGGACCCAACCAGAATGCCTAGTCACTTTCAAAATGAACTGTGGTTCTTGGGAACCAGCAGTTAGCGTAATGGCTATGTCGCTGGACTCCCACGTAGTCAACCGCGGTTCGTGTCCCAGACCCGGTGGCTTAAAACTCACGCCGGGCGCGTGTGCGTGCATGCCCAAGATCCCGAGAGGAGAATGGAGGAGAAAGGATTGCGGCGTGACCATCCCCCCTGGGGGATGATTTCTCGCTTTCTGTCTCTATGTCTCTCTCTGTCTGTCTGGCGAGCGCACGCGCCCTACAGTGAAAATCTCTCCAAAAAAAAATGAACTGTGGTTCTTTAGGCCAGATGGCCAGCATGAAAACAAGTGTGCATGCCCATGTTCTTGAAGAGGCAGAGGGCTGGCAAAAAGGATATGACTTGACCAGATACTATCAAGGGTGCTTCTCTCTTTCACTAGTATATTGGGACCAGCAGTTAACGTAATGGCTATGTTGCTGGACTCCCATGTAGTCGACCACGGTTCAAATCCCAGACCCAGTGGCTTAAAACTCACACTGGGCACGTGTGCGTGCATGCCCAAGATCCCAAGAGGAGAATGGATGAGAAGGAATTGTGGCATGGCCATCCCCCCTGAGGGGTGATTTCTCACTTTCTGTCTCTGTCTTTCTGGCAAGCGCACGTGCCCTATAGCAAAAACCTCTCAAAAAAAAAAAGAAACATCTTATATGTAAGCATTTAAATTATTTCTCATTCTTAATGTCAAAAATATAGTTGTAATGATTTTTTAAAAGAATTATCTATTTAACTTTATGTATTTATTTTAATTTGATCAGGGAGGGACACAGTGAGAACGAGAGAGAGAGAAAGCAAGTCATCAGGTCTGGGACTTGAACTGTGGTTGACCATGTGGGAGTCCAGCACGCTTAACTACCACATCACCTGCTGGCCCCAGTAGTAATGATTTATTTGTCAGTTATTAAGCTACAGTATGTGAAATTTATAACCACCTTTCCTATTTTGTTCAGGAACATTGTGGCTGACTCTTGTCTTTGAATCTCAAATAAGCACCCACTCTGAGACATACAGCTAAAATGAATAGCAGTACTTGTGAGCTACACACAGTGTGTTGTATATACTGTTCTAAGTAAGAATGCTGAAAATTTTTATCTGGATATTCAGATAATTTTTTCATACTATTTTGTCTCTCCACTTATAAAGAGCATGGCCTTGGTTTCCTTGTTTTCAAAATTCACTTCATGATTGTTTAAGTGATGACTAAACAAGCTCATTTTTTATTACTTTCTTATATTAATGTTTGATATATAATAATAGTGCAGTAAACAGTAGCTATTAACATTATTGCTATGATGAAGATAATGCATTGAATAGTAAGATGGTAAATTCTAATACTCTGCATTGTCAATGTAACTTTGTGTAGAAAATTCTGTAATGGTAAACTATTTTGTGACAGAGAAAGAGGAAATTCTGTGGGGAGGAATATACACAAATACAAGTGTAATTTTTTTCATTACCTGACACTTAATTTTCTTTTTAAATGATTTAAATACAATGATTTAGAAAAACACAGAAAAGTATTTTAAATACATATATCCATGTATTATACTACTACTTACATTTCACTTGTAGAATATATGCTTTTTGGTAGTTCATAATAAATCTCATTATTCAGATGTTTCACTAGTTCACGATGGTATGCTTTATTTGCTCCCAATAACATAATTATACAGTACATAACTGGAAATAGATTTATTTAAGCCCGTCATTTATATTTGAAAGCATGGAAAGAAATGCAAGTTTAGAAGAGGAACCAAAGAGGGGACCATCAGATGACATGGTGGTTAAGGCATTGGACACCCCCACATGGCCGATCGCAGTTCGAGTCCAGGACCTAGCAGGTTGCTTTCTTGCTCACTCTCACTCTCTTTCTCTGGTTAAATTAAAAACAAATGAATAAAGAAAATGAAGAAAAAAAGAAATAAAAGGAACCAAGGAGAAGAATTTTATCTAGACTTTCTAAACTCCACATGCAAAAGCAATCAATGCTGTCAGGACCTGTGGTAGCTGCCAATGGCAATTTGCTTTTATTGCAAGTCTATGGTTGACCCTACTTCTTGGATATTTCACCTAAAGGAAGTACAGTTTAGATATCTACTTTCATTCATGAAAAATACATATTGGGGCTTGTAGAGGTCAAGCCATGAGTTTGAGCCATAGCTCCACATACGTTTCAGTCTTGAAGAGTAGATAAAACATACACAAGCATTAGTTGTATAAAATACTTATTGAAAAATGATAGAGAGCAGAGAGTGGTGGCAGTTTTTATTTACCATGAAGTCTCTACAAGTATGTCTCAATAAAAATCAGAGAGAGGAAAACAGCTGTGACTAGAGATTTCTTGAATTTCTCTCAGTATGAAACCCATGAATTGAGAGAAAACCTGGTATATCTGAATTCCTTAGGAAGTGGAAAGCAGTAGAAATTCCAAGGAGTACTTCCAGCAAGAAGACAAGAGAGTTATGATGTGACAAAATGAAGGAGAAATGTGGAGTGGATTAATATAGACATGAGGAAGGCATAGATAAGGAGAAGACAAAGAGAACTTTTGTGGCTGACAAGAATATGTCATGTGGATGACATGAATGAACAATGGAACTTTGGGAAGATCTTACAAAGGATTTCTTGGGAACTTTGTGTATGTCATGATATTGGGTCATCAGAAAAGTCATGACATATTTTTCTATGCAAAAACGTGTCATGACTTTTTGATGACCCACTAAAATCTGGAAAAAATATATGTCATTAGATCACTGTATATATATTTTCATAATGTTATTCTGCAGATTTGGGGGCATGTAGAGCCATGGCTTATACTTGGATTTTATGTAAACTAACCTAAAGAATTTAAGGAATGGGAGGAAGGAAATTCCCAAAAGCAGAAGATATCTTAGAAAGTTTTATGGAAGTAGTAACTCTGATTTATGTATGAAAAACTGAATAATATTTCAGCAGATAAAGACAGAAATTGCCATCCTATTCATGTGGAGTGTTACAAATGAGAATGAAGTAAAATTTTACATGATGAATTTGTGTGAAAGAATTATATTACAAACCTTCAAGAACATAGGGGCATAAAATATAAGAGAGAAAGATTGGTTTTGCCCATTTAGCCTTGAATTTCAGCCATCAGAATTTCAAATAGTGGACAAAGAAGCCTCACAACAAAGGCTAGACTTTTTTTTTTTCACTTATTCATTTATTTTAATCTGACAAAGAGAGCGAGCGAGAGAGAGAGAGCAAGCGAGCAAGCATGCCACCAGGTCTGAGACTTGAACTGTGATAGGCCATGTGGGAGTGTCCAGTGCCTTAACCCTGCACCACCTGGTGGTCCCTTTTTGTTTTTCAAAGGCAAGTCTTTAAGAATGGATTTTTGTGGTAATATATAGAAAAGGTTAAAGAAAAGCAGAAATGAAGGAAAAGATTACATAGTACAGGCAACAATGCAAGAAAGAATTAAATTTCCTAATAGAGTATGTTATCATGGCAATAATACTACTAAAAGCAAAACAGAAAAAAAAAATTTTAGAGAGGTTTTTGCTATAGGGTGCTTGCGCTCTCTGGAAAGACAGAAAGAGACAGAAAATGAGAAATCACTCCCCCAGGGGGGATGGCCATGCCTCAATCCCTTCTCTTCCATTCTCCTCTTGGAATCTTGGGAATGCACGCACACACACCCGGCGTAAGTTTAAGCCACTGGGTCTAGGACTGGAACCATGGTCAACTACATGGGATTCCAGCAACATAGCTATTACGCCAACTACTGGTCCCAGAAATAGAAAAATTTAAATACAATATCTTTACAAAAAAATACATGTAAATTATATATTATATATCAACTTGTAGTGACATGGTACCTTTTTTTTTTTTGACATGGTACCTTTTGAAAACAAAAATAATGGTCAAATAAGGCATGGTTCATTTTAATATTAAGACCATTATGTTATTTATTTTCACCTAAAAATTTTACTTTTATGATATAAAACTTGTTGATATCTGTTAATAGTGTTTGACTAATGCCTCAATGTTAGTGTTTGAGCTTAGCATATAAATCCCTGTTCTATTTTTTTTCCTCCACTTACAAGCAAACATGAAGATTTCAGATATAAGCTATGGCTGACTGTTTTGTTACTCACTATAATTCTGTCACACTTTCAAACTAAATCACTTCCATTGAGACCAGGACAATTTTCAATTACATCATTCAAAGTTAGCAATGGTAAAGCAACCAAAGCTCAATTCAGAAGTGAAGTCACGATAATGCTAACATGAGGTTAAACACTCACACAGGTTAGAACTGGGGCTAAGTTCAAGAGACTAAAGCACACAGACACAAAAATGTTCTGTTATTTAGACAGAAGAAAACTTAAGGGAAAAAACAATACAATTTATATTTTCACATTTAAGTCTCTTTTCATGCACACAAAAACCAATTCCTATCTTTTACACAGCTTTTTTTTTTTTTGGAGATGTTTTTGCTATAGGGGGTGTGCACTTGCCAGAAAGACAGAGAGAGACAGAGAGATAGAAAGCGAGAAATCACCACCCAGGGGGGATGGCCATGCCACAATCCCTTCTCCTCCATTCTCCTCTCAGGATCTTGGGCATGCGTGCAAGTGTACCTGGTGTGAATTTAAGTCACTGGGTCCAGGACTCGAATTGCAGTCAGCTCCATGGGAGTTCATAGTCATTATGCTAACTGCTGGTCCCCCTTTCATACCATTTTATTTTAGTATATCTAGAAACTAATTTCTCTTATAAATTCTTTTGTTTTTGAGAGATAGATATTTTTGCTATAGGGTGCATGCCCTCGCCAGAGAGAAACGGAGAAACAAAAAGCGAGAAATCACCCCTCGGGAGAATGGTCACTCTGCAATTCCTTCTCCTCTAGGGATTGTGGGTATGCACACACATGTGCCCAGTGTGAATTTAAGCCATCGGGTCTGTGACTCAAACCGCGGTCGACTATGTGGGAGTCCAATGACATTATCTTGATGACATCTGCTGGTCCCTCTCTTTCATAAATTCTAAGGCAAAAGATTCTCACAGAAGAATTAGCTGGTGTTGATTTGATGAACCCTTTTTTTTTTTCCCTTCAGCTTAAGACTTGACAAATTTGTGTTGGCTTTCTGGTGCAGCAGTAATGCACTGCTCAAGAGAAGCCAGATCTTGCATGCGAATATAGTTAGAATTCACAACTTCCCCAACCAGGTCAGCCTGAAACACATCAGGCACATGCATGAGTACCTAGGATCTGATAAGCTGGAGAACATAAGGAAGAGGACTGTGACATGACCAGAACCTGTAGAGAGTGCTCCTTCTCTTTCTCTCAGTCACATGCATATGTGTGTGTGTGTTCTATCATGAACAAAGAACAACAACAAAAACAAACACGAATAGGTAGAGCCAGCTCTGTACCTCAGTGGTTAAGGGAAGTTGATCTCCTTTGTCCACATTTCAGAGGTAACCTCTCCTTTTAAAAATTAATTATTGAACCAGCCAGGTGCCATGGAGGTTAAGGCAGCTGGCTCTCACATGGCCAACTGCTCAGTTCAAGTCCCAGACCTGACATCTTAAGAAACACTTCGGGTGTGTGTGCATGTGTGACCACAGTTCCAAGAGAAATTAAGGAGATGGGCGTGTGGCATGGTCATTCCCCTGGGATGTGATTTCTCACTTTCTCTTTCTCTTCACTCCCAGTGAGAAGAAAAGTCCTATAGCAAACTAAAGTAAAAATTAAAAAATAATTACTATCTAAAAAGCACACACACACACACACACACATACACAAGAAGTAATCACTTATGATAGCTTTTTTTTTTTTTACTTTGGTTTAAATTTTTTTTTCTTTTTTTGGGGGGGAGGGAGAGGTTTTTGCTATAGGGCATGGGTGCTCATCAGAAAGACAGAGACAAACAGAGAGACAGAAAGGGAGAAATCACCCCCCAGGGGGGATGGCCACGCCACAATCCTTCTCCTTCATTCTCCTCTCAGGATCTTGGGCGTGCACGCACATGTGCCTGGCATGAGTTTAAGCCACTGGGTCCATCCAGGATTTGAACCGTGCTTGACTACATGGGAGTCCAGCGACATAGCCATTACGCTAACTGCTGGTCCCATGGTTTAATTTTTTTTTTTTACAATAAATTATACTAAATGGGAGGATTTATTACCACAGAACTACAGCTTCATTTTTTTCTTCACTCAACCATTTTTGTCATATTTTCATATATTAAGATATATATTTACCCAGGATTTGAACCGTGCTTGACTACATGGGAGTCCAGCGACATAGCCATTACGCTAACTGCTGGTCCCATGGTTTAATTTTTTTTTTTTACAATAAATTATACTAAATGGGAGGATTTATTACCACAGAACTACAGCTTCATTTTTTTCTTCACTCAACCATTTTTGTCATATTTTCATATATTAAGATATATATTTACTCTAAAACATGAATTCAGTCTTTTATACATTACATGTAGATTACTTTTAAAATTCTAGACTTTATAGGACCAGCAGGTGGTATAATTGTTAGGACACTAGACTCCCATGTGGTCGACTGCGGTTTGAGTCCTGGACCCAAAAGCTTGAAACTCACGCTAGACATGTGTGTGTTGTGTGCCCAAAATCCCAAGAGGATAATGGAGGAAAAGGGATTATGGTGTGACCATCCCCCTCTGGGGAGTGGTTCCTCACTTTCTCTGTCTCTGTGTGTCTCTGATGCCACACACACTCTGTAGCAAAAATATCTCTCTAACAATAAAATTCTAGACTTTATAATGAAAACATTTACAGTCTGATCACTATGATTTTTTTTAAGTAAAAGATTTTATTTGGGTCAAGGTTAGGTCAACCACTCAGATACCACAATATCCAAAGATTTTACAGATTTTAGCCTGACTTTAAAGATGAAAATCATAAATGTGGTAGGGAAATTACATAGTCATTAGCTAAAGCTTTACATCAGTCAATGCGATAGCAAGGAGTCCTGTACAGCAGCAACTGGCTCAATTCTGATAAAAGGAGCTGAATGACCAGTGAATCTGACATATTGTTTTCACTACTAATTAAGAATAAGGGGGGACCAGCAGATGGCATAATGGTTACTTTGCTGGATTCCCCCATAGACATCGTAGGAACTGCGGCTTAAAACTTACTCCAGGTGCATGTACATGTGTGCCCAAAATTCCAGGAGGAGAATGGAGGAAAAGGGACTGCAGCATGACCATCCTCCTTGGGGGAGGGGGGGGTGATTTCTCACCTTCTTTCCATCTCTACCTTTCTAGTTAGCATATGCACACTATAGCAAAAATCTCTTTAAAACAAAACAAAACAAAACAACAACGAAGAATAAGGGGAAAAGGGCCAGCCTAGTGCGGGGAAGGGTGTAAGGGTTATGATGCCTGGATCTCACATGGCCAACTGCGTGATTTGAGTATTGGCCCCTGCAACTTGAAAATCATGTCAAGTGTATATGCGTGTGTGACCAAAAATTCTGAAAGAATGGAGAGGTGAAAAAAAGAGATTGGGGGAACCAGCAGTTAGCATAATAGCTATGTCGCTGGACTCTCACGTAGTCGACCACGGTTCATGTCCCAGACCGGTGGCTTAAAACTCACGCCGGGCGCATGTACGTGTGTGCCCAAGATCCCAAGAGGAGAATAGAGGAGAAGGGATTGTGGCATGGCCATCCCCCCTGGGGGGTGATTTCTCGCTTTCTGTCTCTGTCTCTCTCTGTCTGGCGAGTGCACACGCACTATAGCAAAAACCTCTCCAAAAAATAAATAAATAAATAAAAATAAGAAAAATAAGAAAA
>NW_006160117.1:4725396-4733864 GCF_000334495.1 Tupaia belangeri chinensis | reverse complement strand
CCACTCACCATAGGGGGTGCTTTTTTTCTTTCCTTCTTTCTCTCTTTGTCTCTCTCTGGTGAACACACGTGCACTCTGGCTTATTATCTGTTGAAGATAACATGTATAGTATTCTCTACTGGATTGGTGAGAAATGTATACATGTTGGAATATTCACTTTGCAAGCTAAGAGACATATGGGATTGAATGTATCAAAGAAATTGAAATTAAAAAAAATACATAAAACAAAACAGAACAAAGCAAAAAAAAAAAAAAAAAAAAAAAAAAAAAAAAGTGAGAGGGGGGGTGGGAGTTTAGGGGGGGGGGCATAAACCCATAAAGTTCGGAATATAATACTTTATCACTAAACCTTTGGCTACTAAGGGGAAATGTTCTCAGCCTCAGTTTGCTCATCTTTTACTTTTTCCTGTCTCTTTTCCTCTAATTTATAACATTTTCTTGAATCTTAGTTCATCTTCATTACTCTTTTCCTTGAGTAAAATTAAGAAAATAAAAATTTGACTAGCAAGACTAGATAACAGATTGTACAAAGACAATCAGATTATGTGGACTGATGATTTTGAGAAAAGTTCCCATAACATCAATAAAGCAACAAGACATTAAATAAAAAAGACAAACATGGAAAATAAGTAAAAAGTTCCAATAGTGTCCTGGTAAGTTTTTGAAACAAGAAAGCGAGGCAACATGGGAGGGAGAATAATTAGATAAATAGTATTTAAAATTCTTCAATAAAGAAAAGCAAGAAACTGCATACGAGTGATTTACTTGATGGAGAACAAAACAAAACACTGTGGATAAATTAAAAATATTCAAGGAAAACTTTGTACAAATGTGAAAAATAATGAGAATATCAAGGAACTTTTTATAAAGAACCCAGTGAAAAAAGTAATTCTGTGAAAAAAGGAGATTGAGGTATTTCATCATTAATCCTGGACCCTAGAGGACTAGCAAAGACTCAACAATATTGCAAGTACCAACTGATTTTGTCCCCAGATTTCATGATCTATATACAAAGAATTAAGTATGCATTATATAAAATAATATTTGAGCATGGAAGGACTAAAACATAGTTGCAATCTGATAGAACTTTGATCATATCCAAAAGAAGCAGTTTATGGGTCAGAAGATGGTATGGTGGTTAAAGCTCTGGATCCCACATGGCTAACTACATGGGTTGAGTCCTGAAAGCCTGAAAAGCATGTTGGATCCATGTGTGTATGTGGCCAAAATTCCAAGAGGAGAATAGAGGAGAAGGAATTGCATTCCATTCACCCAGGAGGTTATTTCTCACATCCTCCCACCCCCTGCCCTGTCTCTTTCTCCAGTGAGCACAAGTACCCTATGTCAAAATCTAAAAATAAAGCAAAATAGAAGTTTAGAGTTTATTAGAAAATTATTTGAAGCCATACTGCTAGATTATTAGATTCAAACAGCATCACTTATGAATTGTGAGAACAAGTGTCTCTTTATCTACATCTTCAACTTAGACACTCAATAGACAATGAGTGCATAATACTGAAGATCCAGAGGTGAGGCTTGACTCACACAGGATCAAAAGAAAATCAGGTTTTTTTTAGAGTTTATTTATTTCTCCCATGAGAGAGAGAGAAAGAGACTGAGAGACAGGCATCCCCAATAGGATCTTCACACACCAGTACACTCTCGGCCTCAAACAGCCAAGATCACGGGCACACGTTCACACCTCACTTGCACAGGGAAACTTCAAGAAGCAAACACAAGATCTTCCTGTGACTTCAGCATTGCAGAGCACTGTATTACCAATGCTGAAGTCACATAGGAAGATCTTGGTAAATAAACAAACTTTAAAGAAAAATTGACCTGGCATGTATTACATGGTATATAAGGATTTGTTGGCAGAGTGATTATCATCAATATTATTAGTATTTGACAAGTATAAGGCATTTTATAATAAAATTGTCCAAATGGGGAAAGATCATAAATGAGGAAAAAGTAGAATTTTTGTTATCATCTTAAGTTTAAAATAAATTGCTGTGTGTCAATAAAAAAACATCCAAAACAAAATACCATTTTGAACTTGTGCAACTAGGGGAGTAAATGTGAAATGAGATATGATATTATTCTCCTCCAAACAAATTAAGGTTTCTTCCTAATCCATAAACCTGTGAATATGTTAGTTTTCATGACAAAGTGTTAGTTAGGTAGCAGATATAATTAAGGCTGCTAATCTGTTAATTTTTAAAAGGGGGCGATTATCCTGGATTATGCAGGTGGGTCCCCCATAATCATGAGGTCCATAAAAGGAGAAAAGGGAGCTATAAGTTAACCAATGGAGATGGCAGAGTGTAAGGACTGAGGTTGTGGGCTCTGGAGAGGGAAGAAGTGGACCGTGAACCAAGGAATGGCATGTAGTCTCCAGAGACTGGAAATGACAAGGAAACAAATTTTTTCTAGAGTCTGAAGAAGGAACTAAAGAAGGAACTTTGACACCTCAATTTTAGCACACTGAGATTCATTTTGGACTTGTATTTTCATAACTGTAAGATAGTAAGTTTCTGTGTCAGAGTAAGTTCCATACATTGAGCTTTCCTCCCTGCTCCTACTTTGCCTTATCTGTGACCCAGCTGCTAGTCTGGCTGGGCCTCTTGAACATCTTGTGATCTAACTTCACCTTATGGTTTTCTCCTATGGCTGTGGCCATTCCAGATATATGTACACCCCTCTCACATTATCACTAGACTAGGGGAACTAAACCCTAAACACACTCTGCTGATGCTGTTAATTGATAAGCAAACCTTTACTGTCACTTTCAAGCAGTGTATGTACAAACCAGAGTCCTGTCTTAGTGATGTACCTCATCGCAAAATTCCCGAGACCACCAAGGAGCCAATTATTCCGATGTAAACACACAAGGGTTGCTTTTATTTGATTCAAGCCAGGACTCCCAATCTTATCCCCAATCTTATTGGCACAGCAGGTCAGAGTTGAGAGCCCCCACTGTTAGTTGGGCTGGGTTTTTATTTGGCTGTTGGGGCAGGGGGGAGGTCCAGGGGTACTGAGGAATGCACTCAGGTGGCTCCACATTGGCTGTAGATTTCAAGAAGCATAGTTGTCTTTTACTGATAGGCAAGAAAGTTACTTCAAGTCTCTGGTATTTCCTTTTATCATTAGCCAGTCCCGGTGGGGTGATGGTCTTATGACCTTTTCCTACATGATCAGCTCACCTCCTTGCAATGGCGCCGATTCTCAGCAAGGTAAGTTTAACAAAATGGAGTCACTCTGGCCCTTCAGTGACAGAGTCAGCACTGACCTTTAATTGATTTATGAACGCTTTGTTCTTATTGTATAAAACCTGATCCTATAAGCTTGTGGCTGCATGGACCATTCAGCAAACCCATGTCTTCTCTCTGGCAGTCAGTAGAACCTTGCTTCCTCTGATGTAAGCAAACTCATCTTCTGCTAGACCTCTGGGTGTGTTCTTGGGAAATGGTAAACATTATGGGCAAGACCTCTCAGATTTGAGGCTCCCCAGGACAGTGTGTAAAAGCCACTAAGTTTGTGATACACTGTTATAGAGGCAATGGAGAACTAATACAAAATTTTTAAAATATTTTTAATTTTATCATTTTTTAAAATTTTATTTTACACATTCAATCACTGTACAATAGGGTGATGAAACGATCACCTAAAAATATGAAATTAGACAATGTTCACAGGCTAGAATTTAAGGAGTATGACAGAAAAAGTGTTTATCATTTGATGCTTTTTAAACATTGTCGGTTATGTCATTCTGCTTTATTAATCGCTCTACACAATTAAGTGTATGATTTTAACATTAGGAAAAATATGTTCTCTCTCCTAACAAACTAGTGTGCTTTTTAACTTTATATATTAAAAGCAGTCTAATTGTTTCCCTTCATATATTTGTCAGAAAGCTCATAGTTAAATTTTTATTCAGTTAAAGAACCATCTTTAGCCTCGATTTAGTAGAAAAAAATTTTTGTTCTCTTTCCATTAGAAGGCTCTTGTTTTATACTTAATTTAATGGCCCTATTATATTTGGTCATTTATATGTAAATCACAGAAAATCTTTTCTGGAAGTAAGAAAGCAAGGGAAGAGGGAAACTAACATAGATTCAGCACCTACACAAGTTGTTCCAGAAACAAAATGATTAAACTGTCTCTGCAGAGCAGCTATTATTTTCAGTCTATCAATGAGAAGGCCTCCATAAAGGCTTAGTACCTTAGAAGTGACTGCCCACTCCATAGTCTTTGCACTAGGACTGCCTGTGTTCCAATAAGAGTCCCCTCTGAAGTCACACAAACCACCCAGTGTTACTAAACATGAAACACAGGCTTAGCCAGTCAGTAATCAAGGGAAACTCTTTTTCCCCCTTTTCAGCCCAGAATTATTTAGTAACAATCATCTGAAGAATTTCTGATTCCTACTAATTATCATACCATTATAAAATCCCAATTAAAGATAGAAGATACCCAAACGTCTCTGAAATTAAATAGCAAGACAATTGTAAATCTGTAGAATTGTCTTCTTTCTCTGACCAGCCCACAACTAGCTTCTTTTAGAGCTGCCACCCACCTGCTGAGCCCTCTGCAGGCCAGACCCTGACCCACAGCTGATGGATCTCAGACTGGAATAACTGTCTCTATTGCTACCATTAACCTTCATTCTCTGCTGAAATTAAAAAGTTAGACTTAAAAAAAAAAAAGGCATAGAAAGCAACTGTAGATACAAGGGACAGTGTGGGAGGAGGGAGGGAAATGGTAGAAGGTGAGTTGTACGGAATCAAGGGAATGGGGGGGGGGCAAAATATATAAGAAATGGAAAATTATTTGTTGATGATGACATATATAGTAATATCTTTGACTGAGCCAATATACAGTGTAAGTTGGACAGAAAACCTCATTCTTATACTGTAATGATGTACAGTGAATGAATGTAAATAAACAAATTTAAAATTAAAAAATAAATTTTAAAAAATTGGGGGGGTTCCTGGAGCCAGCAGGCAGCATGGTGATTAAGGGGTTGAACTCCGATATGGCCAACTGGGGTTTGAGTACAGGATCTGGCAGCTTGAAATTCATACCATGTGCCTGTGTGTGTACATGTCAAAAATCCCAGTAGGAGAATAGAGAAGGAATTATGGCATGGCCATCACCCCTGCAGGTGATTTCTCACTTTCTCTTTCACTGTCTCCTCAGAAAGTACATGCTTCCTATGGCAAAAACCTAAAATCAGGCTTAGTAATGGTATTTAATAATTCTGTTCATGGCTTCACCTAATGAGATGTGATCTTGGAAACAGTTTAGAGGTTACAGTCCCCCACATACAGGGAGCAGTATGGAAACACAGTGGCCAGGTGATGGCACAGCAGAAACAAAACTGGAGCCATATGAACAAGTTCTGGGTTCACATCTTGGGAGACCCTAAGCATAATGAATATGCATATACATGCCTGTGATCAGGGCCAGCTGATACGGGGGGGTAGATTATGGCATGAAGACCCTGTTTGGGGTCTATTTCCTTAGTATTCAAAATGCCTGAAGACCACTATTAACAGCACCAACTAGGAACTTTGTAGAAAACCAGCAGTCAGGCAATGCTCCATGATGTTGTGGCCACATGAAGTCTCACTTTTGAACCAAAATCTGCATTTGAACAATAACCTCAGATGATTCTCATTAACATTAAAGTTTGAGAAGCACTGGTCTTTTATATTAGATTATAAATATAACCATCAAGCTGAGAGAAATCTGAATATCCACATGTAAAAAATGAAGATGGACTCATACCGTACACAAACATTACCAGACAATGGATTATAGACATAAACATAAGAGCTAAACCTATAAAACTTAGAAGATATAGGAGATATCTTTGTGATTTTTGGATTAGGTAGCCTTACCAATTATGAACGATTTAGTAAAAGCAAAAAGGAAATGAGAGGGACAGCAGGTGGCATGTAGTTTGGGCAGCTAGATCTCACATGGCTGACTGCACAGTTCATGTCCTAGACCCAGTGGCTTGAAAATCATGCCAGGCACATATGCATGAGTACCCAAAATCCCAACAGGAGACTAAAAGAGAAGGGATTACAGTTACAGTATGGTCATCCATCCTCGGAGGTTACTTCTCACTTTCCCTCTATTTTTTGTTTTGTTTTGTTTTGAGAGATTTTTGCTATAGGACGCATGTGCTTGCCAGAGAGACAGAGGGACAGAAAGCAAGAAATCACTCCCAGGGGGATGGCCACACTGCAGGCCCATCTCCTCCACTCTCCTCTTAGGATCTTGGGCATGCATGCACACATGCCTGGTGTGAGGTTTAAGCCACCAGGTCTGGGACTTGATCCACGGTAGACTATGCGGGAGTCCAGCAATGCAACCATTACACCAACTGCTGGTCCCTCACTCTCCCTCTCTATCTGGTGAGCACACATGCTCTATAGCAAAACTAAAAAGAGAGAGAGAGACAGACAGAAAGACAACAACAACAACAAAAAAACCCCCTGGATTTTAACAAAATTTGAAAAGTCTTATGCTTCAATGAGAGTCCACACAATGAAAAGACAATTAATAGAATGAGAGGAAATATTTTCAAATCAGATATATAAGGTAGTAAACAGAACATTAAAAAAACTCATACAATTCAATAAGAACACAAATAACCCAATTTAAAAATGACTGAAGGATACAAATAGATATATCACTAGAAAAGATATACAAATGACTGGGAAGTACATGAAAATATGTTCAACATTACTTATTATAAAAATGTTCATTAAAATCATAATGATAGGGACAAGCAGGTGGCATGATGGTTAAGACGCTAGACTGCCACATGACTGACTGTGGTTCTAGTCCTAGACCTGGCGGCTTGCTTTTTTTCTTTCCTGGGTACTTTCTGTCTCTCTCTGGTCAAATTAAAAAATAATAATAATGAATAAAATTAAATAATCCTTTAAAAATCATAATGACATGTCATTCCATAACCACTAGGATGATTATAATCAAAAATACCAATTACAAACATTGGCAAGAACAGAAGAAATTAGCCCCCTCATATACTACTAATGGGAATAATGAAAAAAAAAACGATGCGTCTGGTTTGGAAAAGTCTAAGTTCTTCAAAGGCTGAAACAGTTACTATATGACATAGCAATTCCATTCCTAGGTATATACCCGGGAGACACGAAAAGACATTTTAAAATCTTGTACATTAATGTTCATAGCAATGTTACTCATAACAGCCTAAAATGCCAAAGCAACCCAAATACCCATCAGTTGATGAAAGTAAAGTGTGCTATATTCATACAATAATATTCTGCCAGTAAGAAGAATGAAGAATCTTGGATTACATGATGCTAAGTGAAGTAGGCCAATCAGAAAAGACCATATATTATGTGATTTCATTTATATGGAATATCTAGATCTGGCAAACCTATGGTAACAGGAACCAGAGTAGTGGTTACCAGTGATGAGGGTGGGGGAGTTAAGATGACTACTAATGGAATAAAGAAAATGTTCTAAAAGTGTCTGCGGTGCTGGTTGTACAACTCTGAGTACTCCAAAAATAATAAAATGGTACACTTTAAATGAATCAATTGTACACTTAGTGAATTACATGTTATATCTTCAAAAAATCAAGTATATCATGTTCAATGATGTATTAGATCCAGTGCCTAACTTAGAAACATGGTCCTTAATAAAAATATATTAAGTGGAGACATATGATGCTGCTCTTTCATGGCCTGGCTTGCTTCACTTAGCATTGTATCTTCCGTGTTCATTCAATTTCTATCAAATTACAGGGTCTCATTACTTTTTATGACTGGGTAGTATTCTATAGTGTGTATGTGACACACTTTGTCAATCCATTCTTCTGTTCTTAGACATTTGGGTTGATTCTATGTCTTATCAATTGTGAATAGTTCTGCAATAGACATGGATATGCAAGTAAAAACATAATAAAAAAAAAATCAACACTTATGGAAGCCAGGCACGGTGTCACAGCAATCAAGCAATGCTCCATGATGCTGTGGTCACATGAGAAGGTCCCAGGTTTGCATTCCAAGGTCTCCCAGGGCACTTGGCAGGTCTGTCATCCTGACTGGCTAAGAGTGGTAATGGATCACAGCAAGAAGACCTGTTTCAGGGAGCCGAACTCTTTCTCTCTCTCTACTTTGCTATCTCTCAAATAGAAGAAATAAAATAATAAACATTTGAATAAATAAACTAATTAAATCAAGATAACAATGTCCAGCAGTTGGCATAATGGCTATGTCACTGGACTCCCATGTAGTATTCCATGGTTTAAGTCCCAGACCCGGTGGCTTAAACTTATACTGGGCACATGTGCGTGCATGCCCAAAATCCTGGGAGGAGAATGGAGGAGAGAGGATTGTGGCATAGCCATCCCCCCTGGGAGGTGATTTCTTGCTTTCTGTCTTTTTCCTTTTTTTTTTTTTTTT
>NW_006160117.1:4707447-4725378 GCF_000334495.1 Tupaia belangeri chinensis | reverse complement strand
GCTATAGGGTGCGTGTGCTCGCCAGACAGACAGAGAGAGACAGAAAGCGAGAAATCGCCCCCCAGGGGGGATGGTCACGCCACAATCCCTTCTCCTCCATTCTCCTCTCGGGATCTTGGGCACACATGCACACGCGCCCGGCGTGAGTTTTAAACCACCGGATCCAGGACATGAACCGCGGTCGACTACGTGGGAGTCCAGCGACATAGCCATTACACTAACTGCTGGTTCCCTGTCTCTGTCTTTCTGGTGAGTACATGCACCCTATAGCAAAAACCTCTTAAAAAAAAAAAAAAAGGCAAGAGAACAAATAGCCCCAGAAACTACATGAAGAGTTATGCCTTATTTCCTGACAGCATTTCTATTTCAACTTTTCTTCCTTCATGAAACATGCCTGTCTTTGCTAACTACAGGATAACCCTATAACTATCATGATGATAAATTTTTGTAGAGCATTTTTGAATTAGTTATGCCACCTAAAGCTACTTAATCTACCTAGTCTAGACAAGTATCATATCCTTAATGAATGTTATTTGCAGAGAAGTGATTCTGTATTTCACAAAGGAGTACTATCTGTCAAAAACACCTTCTCCTGTATTCAAATAATATTAATCACAAAATGATATATTTTCATTTACTCATTAAAGAGCTACGACAGTGTTTGCCACAAGAGTGCAATGATTATTTGTTGCGTAATTGAGGGTCTAGAGTTCTTGGACATACACTGATAGGAGCAATTTTCATTTCAACTAATACCTGTATCACCTCTGAGGGACTTCATTATGAAGCAGCTTAAATGGATATGTATAAAGTACCCAATGAAATATTGGTTTTTCAGCCATGATTCAGTAATGTTTTTAACACTAATTAAATATAATGTCAAAAGAAGGTGCTGTTCAGAATTGTTAAGCTATTGGGTGATTGGAAAAGTCATGACTTGTTTTGTTTTTCTATGCATAACTGTGTCATGACTTTTCTGATAACCCAATACTTGGAAACATCTAATTTAGCTAGGACATCACATAGTATAGCAAAAAGTTTGCCCAGTAAAAATGTGAGTCCATACTATATTGCAGGACCCCAAATCAAAAACAAAGTTATTCTCTACAACTTTCCTTAGTGCTTTGAGTACTTAAGAAACAAGTACTCCCAGAATAAATTTAAGACAGTAACTAAAATAACTTGATTCATACTGAAAATTACCCATATCTCACCTGGAATACAACTGTACTAAATATTAACAAAAAAAAATTACAGATATTTTATTAGGGTACTGGAGTTAACTAACAGCTCTGAAATAAAAGCACACCATTATTCAATGCATGATCACAAAGAGAATATATCCTAAAAGTGCCTGAGACTTTCAAATCAAACTCAGTTCAACACTGTGGACAAAGGTTTACACACTGAAGAGCTTAAATATTTTAAGTGGCAGAGTCATTTAAGCTAAGTTGTTTGTTCCAAACTGAATGAGGATTTCCTGACATTTTAAGATTTTTTTTAATCTTTGCTCCTTATCACCATTAAAGCTTAAAAACTGAAGAAAGCAAACAAAAAATACAAGTTCTCTTCTGACTACTATCAGAGTTTATAGAGATTCAGAGATTAAAAAAGAAAAATAAAAAACACCCACATCGAAATTGAAGTACTAAGGCACTGGATCTGGATCCCTAATATAATCTGTCCTATTTAGGAAAATAGAGGATTTATAACAGTGGGAAAGGAGCATAATAGATACTCATAAAAGGTTTCTTTCAGTGAGGAAGTGTCTAGCCTAAGAAATAAAGGAGTCAGACGTCAGTAGATATTGTAAATTCACTGTAGGAAAGCTTCATTACAATACATCCTTTAGAAAGGTGAACAAAGAGGGTGAATCTATTAGAAAAGGTAGGAGAAACTGAAGCCAAGTACGAAAGTCTTAAAGAAGTTATTAAAATTTTTCTGGAGATGGTTTCTCCCTTAAGCAACCTGCTTAATAAAACTGGAAAGATGTTGAGGGAAAGAAGATGAATGAAAGAAAACTCTTCATTAAAAAAAAAGAAAGATAAGTTCTTCATTCCAAATTATACCAACTTCCTAATTTCTAGCCTTGCCATTCAAATTCACATGTAATGTTTCCCTTGCAAATATAACAGTTTCTTCACGAAGATAATGACTGTATACCAAAAATCCCCAAACACTTTAGTGCTAATAATTGGTATCATTATTAAAACTTCTGTTTTCCCCCTCACCGAATTGCATATTCATCTCAAGCCTGTAGATACAGAATTTTCAATATATAGTCTAATTTGAATGTATCTTTGCCTTATCATCTAAGAAACAGTATGAGTTGTAATAATATACTCTTTATGCAAATGGAAGGCAAATATATATCCTAATGTCTATAGGAAAAAATAAATCCTAATAATAAAGTATTATTAGAGTACTAATGTTTTAAAATATAGTATTTTATATCTTATTTAACCCAGAAAACACCAAAATATTAAAAATTCAGAAATAACCTGCTCCATATAATGAAAAATACTGAAGTTAGTTAAAATAACTAACTTTTTAACCTGAGAATCTTAAGGTAAACATAATGAGAAAGGTACTCTGCCAACAGAGTTTTTGCTACTTGCGAAAAAGGATGCATTTTTTAAATGGTAAATAAAATGGAGATCTTTTGGAAAATAGGTAATAAAAGAGCTATATTTATTAACTGTTGTCAATCCTGGTTTCCTTTCAATGATAACAAAATAACTACTACTTAAGACCCATTTATGAAAAAGAATATAACTGAGTTCTTATGAAATGGTAATACAACAGAAATATGTAATATTACATTAGTATGAAAAGACCAGGAAGCATTTGAAACAGATCTGAGAAAATTTCCTGGGAAGAAATGACTTTCACTGCTTAAAAAATGATTTTTCATAATTGATAATATACATGTATGTCCAAGATTCCAATGTTGTGATATCTCCAAAATTCCTATCTCTCTAAGTCCAACATTATTTCTCCCATACATGATGAAACATGGTGGAAATGGTAAATTCTTGTTGTGTTATACTTCCTTCAGAAATTAAATGTGCATTGTCTTATGTGTTTTTTTTGCTCTCTATAACAAGACCACACATTATGTACAAATCAAAGGTAATTAATAACAAATATTCTTCTCATATTTTGTTTTACTTTTTTTTAAGAGAGAGATATTTGCCACAGGGTGTGTGTGTGCTCTCTGAAAAGACAAAAAGAGACAGAGAGAAAAAGTGAAAAATCCCCAGGGGGAGATGACTAGTCCACAATCCCTTTTCCATTCTCCTCTTGGGATTTTGGGCACACATAGACCCAGTGTGAGTTTCAAGCCATTGGGTCTGGGACTTGAACTGAGTCCGGGACTCAAACCATGGTCAGCCATGTGGGAGTTCAATGCCTTAACCACTATGCCACTTGCCAGCCTCTCACATTTTGTTTTTCTACCTGTTCAGGCAAAGGTAGAACGAGAGCCATGTGGCCAGAAATCTTTTTGTGCTGAGGAGCTACCTAATGAGCTTTTTTGAGATATTATTAGGATTGTTTTTATATGTGTCACCAATATGTGGTCTATTAAGATGATACAGTTCATTATATAGGGTTCTTAGGCATAATCAAACCAAATCAGTACATCATGACTGACATCAGTAGGAATGCTTAACTTAATTTGCAAGCCCTCTGCCTCCAATTACTAATCAATACTGAAACTTTGAATTTTCTTACATAACATTACCTCAAAATTAGACAGAATTGAGATAAACAGCAACTTATTATTGAATCAGTACATTATTTACTTATTTTTAAAGTATTAATACAAAGCTGATTTATACTAAAGTATATTAATCCAGTCAGTCCTTCCTATTTGCAGGTTCCACATCCTTGAATTCAACAAACAGTAGACTGAAAATATCAGAGGCATTTGAGCGGTGACCCACCAATTTCAGGGTCTAAGACAACCAAAGAGTTTCTGCTCAGACTTCACCCTCCAGACCCCAAGATCCACCAGACTGGGAGGAAAACAAAACTGCAGAGAGAACTCCTCCTGCCAACTTCTGAATGCTCAGATTTAACTTCAAGAAATTAGGAAGAAATGTATAGTTCATCAGATGACCAGAAACAACTGCAGAGGCACAAGAAATATGAGAAACCAAGAAAATCTCTCTCCCTCAGGGGAAAAGAACAACTCCTCATGCACAGACAGTACAATGGAACTCGTGGAAATGTCAGATAAATAATTTAGGATATTCACCGTGACAAAGCTAACAGAGATGCAAGAGAAAGGAGACAATGAACTCCAGAAGATGTGGGAGAAAAGAGTCAAAGAGTTCCAGGAGGTGTGGAAGTTCTTAGACAACCTGAAAGGAAATACACACCATAAAAAAGAATCAAATGGAACTGTTAGAGGTGAAGGCTGTAATACAGAAAATTAAAAACTCCCTTTTTTGAGAGAGAGAGATTTTTGCTATAGGGCACGTGTGCTCGCCAGACAGACAGAAAGCGAGAAATTACCCCCCAGGGGGGATGGCCACGCCGCAATCCCTTCTCCTCCATTCTCCTCTCGGGATCTTGGGCACGCATGCACACGGGCCCGGCGTGAGTTTTAAGCCACCAGGTCTGGGATTTGAACCACGGTCGACTATGTGGGAGTCCAGCGACATAGCTATTACGCTAACTGCTGGTCCCTACCTCCCTTGAAAGTATTGAAAGCAGATTAGATCATGCAGAAGATCGAATCTCAGATGTAGAAGACAGAATCTCTGTCCTAGAAAAATTCACGAGCAAGACAGAAAATAACCCAACAAAATGGAAATAATACATGAGAAATGCTAGATATCATTAAATGTCCAAACATCTGAATAATCACTATCCCAAAAGGTGAAAAAATAATAAGGGTATTGATAATCCATTCCATAAATTCCTGGAAGAAAACTTTCCAAATCCAGAGAAACATTCAAATATCCAGACCCAAGAAATACAAAGGACCCACCTATAATCCACCCAAGAAGCTCTTCTCTAAGGCATATCATAACCATGTTGGCCAAAATCACAGACAAAGACAAGATTCTAAAATTGGCAAGAGAGAAACATTAGCTTACTTACAAAGTATATCCCATCATGTTAACAATGGGCCTCTCATCAGAAACAATGCAATCAAGGAAAGAATGGGAAAATAAATTCAAAGTGTTGAGTGAAAAACAATTCAATCAAGAAATCTACACCCGGCAAGATTATCCTTCATATGGGAAGAAAAGACAAAACCATTCTTAGATAAACAAAACCTGAAAGAATTGTCTAGCACCAATCCAGCTCTCCAGGAAGTTCTGAAGGGAGTGCTATACCAGGAAAACTAAAGATAGACACACAAAGATTAGAGTCTAAAAAACAACCAAGAAAATGGCCAACTTAATGGTAGGGACAAGTCTAGAATTGAATGTTAACTTCCAGAATTTAAACAGAAAGTTCGGACCACAACAAAAAGATTAATTACATGAGACTGAACTAGTGAAATAGAATTTGTGACTTTCAACTAAAACATGACTGGTTTTCTCCTATGCTTTGTTTTCGAGATTTAAGGATTTTTAGGTTCATTTACCAACTATTTAAATAGAATTCTAACCTTCCCCTGGCTTTAAATCTAAAGCGAATTTCTCTTAACATTTTGTAATTTAAATTTATTAAAGCTAAATCTGCTTTTCTTGAAAAAAATTAGAAATAAAAAATAGATTGCATCTTTACTGAACATGTACAGACTTCTTTTTCTTTATTCCCTAAACCATGCAGTATAATAGCTATTTATATTATATTTGGTATTATAAATAATCTAGACATGCTTTAAAGTATACCAGAGGATGTGTGTAACTTATATGCAAATACTATGTTATTTATAAAAGGAACTTGGGTATCCACAAATTTTGGTACCCAAAGAAGATCCTAGAACCAATCCCCCAGGGATACCAAGAGACAGCCATTTCTTTTTTTCTGTGCAGATTCAAAATAAACTTAGTTTAATAATCCTGCAAGTAATCATAATAATCAGAATTTTGTCTAACTTGTACTTTTTACTGTATTCTTTCCTATTTGCCTATTTTGTAATGTACATTAAATAATGGACATTATATATCATTGATGAATAATGAGCTAGAGCTACACATATCAACTTAAATGAAATTCAAAAATACAAAAAAAAATTAAATTGTTACAGAATAAATATTTTTTCACACCATTTATACAAAGCTCAAAACTGTAAAATAATACTGTATATTGCCTAGGGATACACATATATATTTAAAGATTAATCTTATTTGTCATTATGGTTATTTTAAAAAATTTGCTATAGGTCATGTGTGCTCACCGGAGAAAGAGAAAGAGAAAGAGAGAGAGAGAGAAGGAAAGTGAGTAACGCAAGTCACCAGGTCCAGGACTTGAACCATGGTCAGCCATGTGAGAGTCCAGTGCATTAACCACTATGTCATCTGCTGGCACTACACACCAATATTTAAAATAAGAAATTTAAAAAATGCATAGAATGCCTACCATAACATTTAGATGATAGCTGCCTATGGGAGATAAAAGAGATGATGAAGAAAGGAAGAGAAAGGACACAGAAGAGATTTAACTGCTTTGGCAGTATTTTATTACTTAAGCCAGATAATGACTATGCATGTGTGTAAATGTGCCCTAGATATTGCATACTAAATTATTTAAAACATAACTCAGGGATCATCAGATGACAAAATGGTTGTGTCATTGGATTCCCATGTAGTCAACTGTGGTTTGATTTCCGGATCCTGTGGCTTAAAACTTACACTGGGTGTGTGTGCATGTGCATGCATGCCCAAGATCCTGATAGGAGAATAGAAGACAAGGGACTGCAAAGTGGTCATCCCCTCTGGGGGGGTGATATCTTGCTTTCTGTTTCTCTTTCTCTGTCTCTCTGGCAAGCACATGAGCCCTACAGCAAATATCTCTCAATAAAAAAAAAACATAATTAAGTATTCTGAAGTAGTACTCTTCCAATTTAACATTCTAACCACAAATTGATACATACTGGTTTTCATTGATAAAAATTTTTTCCATTAGTGAAATAAATAAATATCTGTCAAGTAAGCATCATTATACATTTAAAACCTTGCATAAAATTTGATTAAACTGAAGAAAAATCACTAGAATCCATGAATATATGTGAAATTCAAGTGAAAAGATTTCCTTTTTAAAAAACTAAAACCCAAAAGATTTGTTGCTTTATGAAGCAATACCTTATAAAAATTTTGAAAAATCAGATCTAAAAGAAAAGAAATGTGAGGAGATAATAAAATTCAGAAATAATCTAGTTTTTGAAAAATTTAGACAAGGTTGTATCATTATTCAATCGGTACAGAACTTAATTCATCCTCTAAAACTTCTGTTTTCATTTTGGTGTTGTAACTAATGCTGAGTATCACCCTTCATTGTTTAGCCAGAACCTATTAGGACAGAAACAATTGCATATTAAACATATTTTTATGTAAAATATAAAGGAATTGGAAAAGTTATAAAGTGGCAAATTAAATTTTTGTGTGAGAGATTTTTGTTATAGGGCACATAACGCTCACCAGAGAGAAAGAGACAGAAAGAGAGAAATCACCCACCAGACAGGATAGCCATGCCATAATCCCTTCTCCATTCTCAACTCAGGATCTTGGGCTCACACACACATGCATCCAGTGAGAATTTTAAGCCACCAGGTCCAGGACTCGAACAGCAGTCGACTACGTGAGAGTCCAGCGACATAACCATTACAATAAAGTGGGAAATTAATTTTTTTTTTGGAGAGGTTTTTGCTATAGGGCACATGCACTCACGAGAAAGACGAGAGAGGGACTGAAAGACAGAAAGCGAGAAATCCCCCCCCGGGGGGGATGGCCACTCCGCAATCCCTTCCATTCTCCTCTCAGGATCTTGGGCACGCATGCACACACACCCAGCGTGAGTTTAAGCTACCGGGTCCGGGGCTTGAACCACAGTCAGCTATATGGGAGTTCAGTGACATAGCCATTACACTAACTGCTGGTCCCAGCAAATTAAATTTTTTAAGGAACCAGGACCAATAGGTGCCATATTAATTGGAGTGCTACAATACATCCCATAACATTTCCCAGTTCATGTCTAGGGCTGAGCAGCCTGACGGACACACCAGCAGCATGTGCATGTGTGCCCAAAATCCCAAGAGAAAAAAGGATTGGAGTGTGGCCATACCCTCTGGGAGGTGATTTCTCACTTTTCCTATCCCTCTGTCTCTCGGATGAGCACACCTACCCTCTAGAAAAACTAAAAGGGAACCTATGTTATCCCTTTTTTGCTTCCATTAAGGGAAATTTGGGGGGGGGGAGGAAATGGAGAGGTAGGACATTAGTGGGACACAGATATGGTTTATTACCTGTTGAGAATGATGTGAATGGTATTCTCAACTGGGCTGGTCTGAGATGTATATTATGCTGGGTAAAGTCTCTTTACAATCTAAATGATATATAGCAATTGAATGTATAAATCATAAGAATAAACAATAAAAACTTTTAAAAAGTAATGATTTACTAAACTATGATTTCCTATTTTAGTATTTTTACCTATTATATCCACACATGAATATCTATCTACTCAAAATTTACTGAAACACATGAAGTTCACATTCTATTTTACAATGTCAAAGCAGGATCTTACGGAACAGTATTTTACTCTTCCTAAATTAAATGTTAAAAAAACCCTGCCAAGTACAACAAGAACATTTACTCTAAGAAGATAAGATAACCAAAATCCCCCCCCCATATAAATAAAACCATGAATTAGTTAATTCCAACAGACTAATCAAACAATAATGAAAAATGAGATTGTTTTATTTTATTAAACATACAATGTCAAAATTAGAAACAAGTACATCCGTTTTTGATCTTTTCAATTTAGGGAACTGATTTTTTTCTATCTTCAGCTTGAGAATAGAAATATCAGATTTTTACATTAAATGACTAGAGGGTTCAAAGAAATAACTGGAGTAAAATAGACATTCCCTACAAGGGAATGTGGGTTGTTCACTGACACAATGACATTTTATCTCCAGCACCCTGCGAGCAGTTACTGGACAAAACTGACATTTCAGGAATGTGTCCCTCCCCTTTCCCTAAGGACTGGCTCCAAGTTGGAGCCCATGGGGGAGAAGGAGTGTGAACACACATGCCTTTAAAATACCCCTATTACCATGCCTAGGGAGGTTGATTACATTCATAGATAAGTAACCTTTTACTGCAACATTCAAATGTTATAGACAGTGACCTGTTCCAGGTACTAGGAGATAGAAAGTCCGCCAGATCCCTGCATGCTTGCTTTGATCTGACTGCATTTAACTGATTGCTACACTAGCTATACTACACTGTGGCTGCACACCTTTCACCTACTGGCTACTACTAATGCATCCTGTACATTGTAAATGGAAATAAACTCATGCCTCTCTCAGTTCTACCTCTGGGTGACTTCTTAGAAATCTGTAAACATGGGCAGGCCCTCCCAAATTTGGGACTCTTGTCACAGAACAGGGAGTGACGGGGATTAGGGCAAAGTAAAAATCATTTTTCATCTAGTTGAGATTACAAGAAAAACTTGTGAAAGACTTTGAAGTAGGCAAAAAATTATACTGGATGGGCTTTTTATGGCACCATTTTGGGTTATATCAGCCTTTCATTATGATTGCATTACTTTACATCTCTTTAAGTTGTAGAAAACTGACGATGGTACTCATTAATGATTCTTGTTCATAGAAAAGGAAAGGATTGTACTTCCTGGAGAAAGATGAAACTAACTAATGCCCTGTGGTAACCAGGCAGTTTTGCATCTATTTGTAAAGTTATTTCAGGATTCCTAATTTGTTTTATCTGTTTTATCATTTTGAGATAAGGTCTCACTCTTGTAATCCTCCTGAGTTAACCTCCAAAGTAGCTGAGCCAGGTGACTAGCTTTTAGAACAGGCCAATTATTGAATCTGAGCATTCTTAGCCTTTAGAGCAGCTGCATCTTCCCATTACCAGTACATGCGACCAAAGCTGGGTTTTTAGTTCTCTTTTTAACCAACCGTAACATCTTACTGGTTTCCTTATTAGAGAACTAAATAAAATCTTTACCCCTGTGTTATTTTTATGTTCCTGAAAGGAATGATTTTTTTTTTAAGATTTTTTTCCCATAGAGTACATGCCCTTGTCAAAAAGAGACAGAGAGAGGTAGAGAGGGGGAAAGTGAGAAATCACTTCCCAGGGGGAACGGTTACACATAAACTCTCCTCCTCTCTTCCTCCTCCATTCCCTATATCAATTGGCGAATAAATTATATTTAAAAACTCATTCAAGATTCACGTACAAATCTTGGGAACCAGCAGTTAGCATAATGGCTATGTTGCTGGACTCCCACGTAGTCGACTGCAGTTCACATCCCGGACCCGGTGGCTTAAAACTCACGCCGGGTGCATGTGCATGCATGCCCAAATCCCGAGAGGAGAATGGAGGAGAAGGGATTGCAGTGTGACCATCCCCCCGGGGAATGATTTCTCGCTTTCTGTCTCTATGTCTCTCTCTGTCTGTCTGGCGAGTGCACAGGCCCTATAGCAAAAACCTCTCCAAAAAAAAAAAGACTCACGTACAAATCTTGTGAACATTTATTAAAATGTTACAGTTGTGAGATACTTGTAATTTACCCAATAATTTATAAAAACTATATCTTGTGTCCTTTCTCTGCCACTAAGCTAAAATTTGAATGATAACATAATAAAGTATGTTTTATAATCAGTCCTCATAAAAAGTTAGATCAAATAATGCATGTTTGTTTAATTTGTAATCCCAGAATTTAAAGCCTCTTCATAAAGATTAGTCAAAATAATCTCAATAATACTACATATAGTCTGAGTTTCTGTGCTATTATTTCTTATTTCTGAAAGAGAAAGAAGACAGTCTGTGCCCTTTGCCCTCCAGAATAAGACAATGTCAAGGTTAGTGACCTCCATTATTACATTCAGTGATATAATCAGCTTTACTTCAACAAAAGAGTATTTTGGCAGTAATTTCCTGAAGCCATAATTGAACACCTTTTCAAAAATAAAGGTTCTAAAATTCTATGCCTTAGTATGACCAATATTCCTACTTCTAGATGACAGTTTCTGACTCTCTTTATTCATTCATATTCTCAGTTTACCACCAAAATTACAATTCCAGCTACTCCAATATCACATTTCTACATCATTTAGATCACTAGCAAGAAAGGCCAAAAGGTCTTTATTCTATTCTAAAAAATGAAAATTATTCTAAGATAAAAAGTTTAAAATTGATATTATTTAAAATTCATTTCTTATCCAAGTAAGTCAGTTTAAATTAATGTGTTTATTAGTTACAAATAATATTAGTTACAAATAATAAAATATAATTGTTACATTTTATTTTTAATTATTAAAATTTAGAAGTAATTTTTGTTAAAGATCTTTGCCATAGGGTATATATACTTGCCAGAGAGAGAGGGAGACAAAGAAAGAAGAGAGAGAAAGTAAGAAATCACCCCTCAGGGAATGGACACACTGCGATCTCATCTCCTTTCTCCTCTTGGGATTTTGATCATGCACTGACACAGGCCGAGTCTGTTTTTCAAGCCACTATGTCTGGGATTTGAATCCAGGAGTTGGCCATGTGAGATCCAGAACCTTACCGAACATGCCACCTGTTGGACCTCAGGGATTAAAATTTTAAAATAAGTTTTTATATAGTAAAACACACTTGAAATAATTATTTTTAAAGAATGTTCTCAAAAAGCCTCCATTTGTATTTACTGGGTCATTGGGAAAGTCATGATGCTTTTTTGCTTAGAAAAACATAGAAAAATAAATCATGACTTTTCCTAACGACCTAATATTATTACAATGTAAACAGTCAAAAAGAATGTAAGTTAGATAGAACATTTCTACTAAAAGAACACCAAAATCTCTCCAAAGCCAGGCTTATTTCTTCTGTCATTAACAATACCTACAATTCCCATTCCTTCTATCTGCCCAATATGTGATAATACGTGGCTATCCATATTTAAAGTACATCAGTTTGGTTTCTCTGCAGTGGCAACTACATTTCACATGCTGTACAGTTTAATACAGCTAGTGATTACATTATAGAATATTACAGAGAAAATGATCGTCACAGAAAGTTTTATTGTATAGAACTATATTAGATCACCCTATGTTATCGATATTAAATAATAAAATCAATAAGAACCAATATTTTCAGTATAAACATGCTTATCCAGTACTACTTCATTTATCCAAAAAGAAAAGAACCCTTAAATAGGGTTTTGTTGAAAGATAATTTTATGGGACCAGCAGTTAGTGTAATGGCTATGTTGCTGCACTCCCATGTAGTCAACCACAGTTCGAGTTCCAGACCCGGTGCCTTAAACTCACGCCGGTTGTGTGTGCATGGGTGCCCAAGATCCTGAGAAGAGAATGGAGGCGAAAGGATTGTGGCGTGGCCATCCCCACTCGGGGGTGATTTCTCGCTTTCTGTCTCTCTATCTCTCTCTATCTTTCTGGTGAGTGCACGCACCTTATAGCAAAAACCTTTCCAATAAAAGAAAAAGATAATTTTAAGAGGTAAAACCATGACTCATGTAGATATAAAAATAAATAGATGTGCAAGATTTTCTTTGCAATAATTAAATGAGGAAACCTAGCAGGTGTCATAACCAATTCATAGTGCTGTCTTCTATAGGTATTTTCTTTGTAGTTACCATGGGGATTATATACAGTTGTAACAATCTATTTTAAAGTGATAATGTCAATCACATACAAAAACTCCATTCTGTTACATCTCCATCTCTCATGTGCACTTTATGTTACTGATGTTCCACACTGTATCTTTTTATATTGGGTATATATTACCATGAATTTATAGTTATTTTCTATGCTTCTGTCCTTTAGGTTCTACACAACAATTAAAAGTTACTTACGTAGCAATACTGCAATACTATAGCACTCTGTATTTATCTGCCTATTTACCTGCTTCAGAAAGTTTCATATTTTTACATGGTTTTCTGTTGCTGTCTAGAATCTTTACATCTCCACTAACGGTGACCCTTTAGTATTTCTTCTTATAAGGTATGTCTACTCGTGATGAATTCCCACACCTTTTGTTTATTTGAGAAAGTCTCAATTTCTTTTTCATATTCAAAGGACAATTTTGCTAGATGTGATACTCTTGTTTGGCAGTTATCTTTGTTTCAGCAGTTTGAATATACCATCCCACCTCCTTCTGGCCTATAATGTTTCTGTTGAGAAATGTGATATCTTACAGGAGCTACCTTGTACATGATACATTGTTTTTCTCTAGCTGCTTTCAAGATTCTTTGGGGACCAGCACTTAGTGTAATGACTATGTCGCTGTACTCCCATGTAGCCGACCGCAATTCGAGTCCCGGACCCGGTGGTTTAAAACTCACACCGGCACGAGTGCATGTGTGCCCAAGATCCCGAGAGGAAAATGGAGGAGAAGGAACTGCGGCATGGCCATCCCCCCTAGGGGGGTGATTTCTTGCTTTCTGTCTCTCTGTCTTTCTGGTGAGCACATGTGCCCTATAGCAAAAACCTCTCCAAAAAAAAAAAAAAAAAAAAAGATTGTTTGTATGTAATTTTCAACAATTTGGTTAATGTGTCTTTGTATAGTTTTTTGGAGGTTTGTCTTAATTGGAGGTTTTTAAGTTTCTTGAATTTGTGTGTCTACTTCTTTCCTCAAATTTGGGGAATTTTCAGCCAATATTTCTTCAAATAGTCTCCCAGCCCTTTCATCTCTTTTCTCCTTCTAGAATTTCTGTAACACATATTGGTCCAATTGACCAATACATGCTGTTCCATATATCCCTTAGTTCTCAAGTCTTCATTCTTTTTGCATTTTGACATTTTACTCCTAATCATTTAGAATAACCTATCTTGAAGTTCACTGTTTCTTCTGCTTACTCTAGTCTACTGTTAAACTCCTCTAGTGAGTTTTTCAAGTTGGTGATTATATTCCTCAAGTCCAAAATTCCCGTTCAGTTTTTTTTTCTTTATTTTTTTCATTTCATTTTCTTACATACATTCAATCACATTATTTGTCTTACAAAATGGATATTTCAACAGGTGAACATTTCTCCATAGTACTGTTGATAAAACTGTGAAATATCTTTAACAGATAATACCACACCTCTTTGTGCCATTAGTGCTTTTCCTCCCTGTCCCTCCCCCAAATGTCCTTCCTCAGACCCTCCTCTTTCACAAACACTATATCTGGTATTTACATCTGTATACTGCATTTCTATATCCTTTAGACAATTAGTTTCAGTCATAGATTGCAGACACTTGGTATATATTAAATGGGGACATACAATGCCTCTCCTTCATAGCATGGCTTGCTTCACTCAGCAGTAAGTCTTCCATATTCATCCACTTCCTGTCAAAAGCCAGGGTTTTGTTGTTTTTTATGGATGAATAGCATTCCATTGAATATATGTGCCACCGTTTTTCTAACCATTCATCAGTTTGTGGGCATTTTGGTTGCTTCCATGACTTAGCAATCGTGAAAAGTGCCGCAATAAACATCAATGTGCAAGCACTTTTCCAATAAAGTCAGCCCTCAGAATGGGAAAATATTTTTGTAAACTATGCATCAGATAAGGGACTGATCACCAAAATTCACAAGGAACTCAATGGTCTTTTTCCAAAACAGCTGCTTGAGTTCCTTGTGAATTTTGGTGATCAGTCTCTTATCTGATGCATAGTTTACAAAAATATTTTCCCATTCTGAGGGCTGTCTATTCACACTAATCTATTTTTTTATAGATTTTCTCTCACTGAAATTTTCATTATGTTCATTTTCCTGATTTTGGTTAGTTGTCTATCTACTTTCTCTATTATCTCCTTAAGCATCTTTAAGACAGTTATTTTGAATTCTTTTCAGGTAATTTATAAATCTCTTTCTTTAGGGTCTGTTTCTATAAATTTATTAAGTTCTTATTACTGGGTGACATTTCCCTTGTTTACATGTTAACCAACTGGCTTGGTACAGGGGAGTACCTTCGACAATCTTGTCAACTAGATATTCCAGAAACTTCTCAAACTTTTTCTGAGGAGTGGTCTTCTCTAGGCTTGTGTGTGTAATGTCTCAGCTAAAAAGGCAGGTGGCATGGTGGTTGGGATGCTGGACTCCCACATGGCCGACAACAGTTTGAGTCCTAAACCTGGTAGATTTAGATTTCTCTCTCTATCTCTCTAAAGCACATGTGTCCTATAGAAAATTAAAATAATAAATTAAATTAAAATAATTCTTTTAGAAAAAGGAAGAAAATATTTGTCAATTTCTACTCAGAAGTTGTTAGTCTTTTGCTCCATCATGGGCAAAGGGGGCAGTCCTTTCCATAATACTGTAGAATATCTGGTGCTCAAAGAAATCATTATGGTCAACTTTGTTACCTGTAGCCCCATCCTGGTATTCTTGTCAGTTTGAGTCAGATGAGACAGAAATCAGTCCCTGACATAGCCCCAAAGAGCAGGACACTACATTGACATTCCAATCTTTTTACTGACTCTCAAGGAGGAAACCGTAAGATGAGAGTTTTCTCCTGATCACAACATGCTATGTGTGTATGTGTGTGTTCAGGGGTAAAATTTATAGTATGCAACATACCACAAATTTTGTTATCCACTTAGATAGAGCTCTTCCTGACTTTGTGCTCACCTGGGGTACCACAATTCCTAACTGGCTTCAGGAGTACTCACAAAAACAATTTTGTCGCATATATTTTTGTTAGGTTGGTGCCTGCATGAAAAAAAAAATAAGGATGTGGGGCTTCTATTTCACCATCTTGCTGTGTTTTTAACAATTGTAATCATTAAGTGGAAATAATGCTTGTTTAGTCAATTAGTAAACTTCATATATTTCAGAATAATATATTCATAGAGAATAAACAATGTACTTATACTTATCCCTTATAACTCAGAGAAATCCTGGCTTGTTTTTCTTAAATTATTAAACTAGCACCATATGTCAAAGATTTACATAAATCATGTGAAATTAACTTCTTAAAACTTATCCACATTGGTTTTTGTTAGGATACACTTTTTCTAGGATATAAAAATATTAAAATATCAGTTTATTTCATTTCTGTGAATTTGAGGAATATTATATTCATACAAGCATTTCTCTCTTAATCAGTATACAGCTCCTAAAGTATTTAATACTCTAGTCAGTAATACCATTCAGACATAAGAAAATATTACACATTCACGCAATGAAAGGCAAAGCCTTTCAGAATTAAAAATGTAAATATACGAACACACAGAAAAAAATTATACCTTTAATTTCTAAAATTTCAGTCATGCATCAAGCATAAACAGAGAACTATAAAACTCACCAGTCTCAGTAGCCATATGCTGGTGGGCATGAAATTCATAATTGATTTGAGCGCAAACCACACAAATAAGACAAACAGAAAATCCTAACCATCATATCCTCTGTTCTCTCATGCCCAATGGAGATTTCTACAAACCGCTAATGTATTTACAGAGCTCATCAAACAATAAGACATTGAAGCTAAATTTCCAACCACTCTCACCAGTAATGGGCAATAACTTCACCAAATGGTGAGATCATAAAACCAACTTCCCAAGCTCCCCTACCAACAACTAGAAATACTTTACAATCTGAAAACCAACTAAATTCAAAATAAAAAACTAATAGTATAGAAAAGAAAAACAGAGTCAGCAAAGTCCTATAGCTAAAACCAAGTTGAGGCCCTCTAAGATTGTCTGGGGCCTCAGTTTCCCCTTCTGTTGAGGAAAATATTTTTAAAAATTCAGACTGAAAATAAACAAAAACTGAGCTAAAAGTGTATTTCTAGGAGGCTTAGAATGCAAAGTTCATATATATATTTTTGTTTTTGTTTTTGTGATAGGACAAGTGTGCTTGTCAGAGAGAAAGACAAAGAGGGAAAGTGAGAAATCACCTCCCAGAAAAGATGGCCACACTACAATCCCTTCTCCTCTCAGGACTTTGGGCATGCACACACATGTACCTGGTGTTTTCTTCAGGTCACCAGGTCTAGGACTCAAACCATGGAACTGATCATGTGGGATCAAGCACCTTAACCGCCACACAGCCTGCTGGTCCCAGTTCCTTTTTTTAAAAAAGGATTTTTTTTTTAATTTAGTTTTTAATTTGCTATAGGGCATGTATACTCACATGAGAGAGAGAGACTGACTGACTTAGGGTGGGAGGCAGTGAAGAGGAAGCAAGTTTTCAAGTCTGGGACTCAACCAAGGTCAGCCATATGGAGTTCAGCAGTTTATTTAAATTTTAAAGGCTCAAAGTAAAACTTCAGACTTACCATGATTCTAAAATTCCCACTTAAGATAGGGTTGTAACTTAAGTTCTTAAAATACCTTAAGAACTTAAACTGCTGGCTGTAAGCACATAGACCCTAGGCTGAATGGCACTAAAAACCTGGTGATTACCTCCTTTCAGAATAGAAATCTGATTATCTAAGGCCCTACCAGTCAAGAAAGCTCAGGAAATGATCATGCCCTCTTGAACTAATCATTGATCTGATCATGTACCTAGAACTCCTCCCATTCTTAATTTTGTTCTTAAATGTACATGGAGTGGGGGGTGGGGGGACTCCTAGAGGACATGGAGCCCTTTCAGCGTGAGCTGCTCACTCTCCTTATTTCGTGCATGGCAATAAAGCTATACTTTCTCTCATCACACCTTTGTCTACCAGTTGATTTGTGGTGTCTGCCCTAGTGAACTTGACTTGAGTTTGGTAACAAAACCACTCAGGATTCACTTCTGGGAGCCAAGAAAAGTAATAACCTGAATTTCAACTGTCCATGAGGTATATTTT
>NW_006160117.1:4681102-4707396 GCF_000334495.1 Tupaia belangeri chinensis | reverse complement strand
TGGAATGTCTTCAAAACTATGAAAAGATAATTTTCAGAAAAGGGTGAAATAATGACCAATACAGATATAAAAGTACAAACAAACACACGTTAAAAAATTATTCAGTAAGGAAGCCAGAGAGATGTTATAACTGGTTCAAAGATGTACAAACTTCTGTGGAGTAAAAAAATTAAATTGCAAATGAAAGCAAAACTGATCTAATCCACAATTGGGAAGGAAGTCAATGGAAATTCCATGAATCAATACAGATTTTACAAAGATATAAAATAAATGAAAGGCAATACAAGGCTTGAAATCTGATATTCCAGAAGTGTGTGCTACATGTGACAATGTATACTCTCCCATTTAAATCTATTTTTCCTCTACAATTTATTAGCAAGGAATATAAAATAGAAAAAAAATGTATGATACAGAAATCATCATTCACAAAGGAAGTAATAATAAGAGTTATCCAATAGCGATTGAGACTAATATTAATTCTGCCCCGGGGCTGATGTTCAATTTAGAGAATATTTGATACTTTGCATTTCTTTGCTTTTAGATTTTCAAAGCACTGATGCAAATCAAGCACTCCTCTTTGGGTAAGTAGTTATTTCTCAGTTAAAAATGAGAAAATTCTCAACAATTACAGCTATTCAAAAATGGCATGTCTGCCCCTAGAGTGAGATTCCCAACACTAAAGATATTCAAACAGAGTTTGGATGACTAGTTAATAAGAATCTCTTACAAGGGAATTCCTGCACTGTGTGGGAGGTTAGATTCCATGACCTTTAAGTTCTCTTGCAATTCTAAACTCTATGGTCCAATGCTAGCTAGATGTCCTAATATCTCAGATTACTCTCCATAAAAACAACTTAGTTTAACCGCCTAGTCACAAGTTCCATTGCATTTTTAATTTGAACAGTTAAAAACCATACATTGACAAAAAATACAATCCGTACGTTCTGATAATGTTTATTTGTATATGAATTGAATAATATTAATTTGTACTATAAATGTCTGTTAGCAGACTGCAGAGAGAACTACTCAGCATGATCTCACAGCATGGTCCAAAGGAAAAGAACAGAGCCTGCCATAATGTTTAAAAGCAAAAAAATCAGAGAAGTTCACTTGGGAGGTGAATTCCTCCATAGTCATGCTTTTGTAAAGATTTCAGCCTTAGGGTCCTGTTCATTCGTGTCTGTTTCTCATTCAATCTCTGTATTTCAGAACTCAAAATACTTATCTGTTGGAAACTGTATAGAGCATTTTTCTTTGTCTCAATGTTAAGCCTAACAGTATTACTAAAGACTGGGTACCTTTTTCTTATATATGTACTCTGTAAGCTACAAAAACCACTCAGCCAAAAGCCTGAAGCTTTGAAATAATGAGAAAGTATTTCCACATTTAAAAAAATGACTTTCTTTTCCCTGAAAGACTATATTGTTTTTGACATATATCGTGCATTCATGTAATTACGAAATCACAGGGGTTAAACTGACTCAGCAGTCATCTAGTCTACATTATTAAAAGTGTCATATATTTTCTTAGTCTTTATATACAATGTTTCAAAGGCTTTCAATACATTCTTGACCAAATCAAACTTGTTTTCTGTATTACCTTCCTTTCTTACATACACTTCTCATTTGACAATTTGTTTTTAATTGAAATTATTTGTATATTATTTTCTAAGCTTTCCCACTGGATTTTAAAACCTGTCATAAAACATGACTAGTTTTGAATTTCTCTTCCTTTACAAAGGCCAGTATCCTGTGCATAACTTAATAGCCTTGAAGAATAGTTCATAACTCTCTAGTAGTCTAAATTAAACTGATGCTCACTGTTAGATCTGTTATACAATATGGGGGTCTCACTGTACAATTAAAAGCACTGAAGGTTTCTGATTTTCTAGATCACATGATTGATAGATTTCTTAAATAAAAACTATAAAAACATAAAAGAAAAATAAAAGAAGGACAAAACATTCAACATTCACCAATGAGGACTTTGGTATAAAACATAAAAAGCAAACAATTGTACCCTTTATTTCAATTTGATATCAGGGTGTAAATGAGTTTTATTTTTTAAATTATTATTATTTCAAGCTTAAATTCCAGGTCAACCTCTAAATCCCAAGGACACATTATGCCTAAGTCTCAGTTTTCACACCTGAAAAATAAATAATTCATATACACAAAGGGTAAAGGTGAAGTAAGTATCTGAAGTGCTCAGTAAAGGGGCCAGGCAATCACTAAATGACACTATTATTGGACGAGACTCAACTAGATTCTATGGGTTAATGCCGACCATGTTGAACTTTATTAGAACCCTCTGATCCTGGAAAACAGCAATGGTTAAAGAAATCACTCCCATCCCTTTTAGTTTTGGAGACTTACTTCCTTTCCCATTATGTGTTAGGTAAGGCCAGATACAGTCCCTATGAATTCCCATTCTTTGCCTTATAAATGATTAGCCAGACTATTTGTACTCTCTGGCTAAACTGGATAAAATACCTATCACTTTGGCTCGACCAAAAAAAATTTTTTTTAACTAAAGTATCTCTCCTTCCTCCAGAACTCTGAACCTTGACATGCCCTCAGTCTAAACCAGTATATAGCCAGATTCCTTAAAAGGCCCTCTGGAGCACTGACTGATCTCAGGGAAGGGGGTGAGAACAGTCCTTAATTAACTGTATGATCATGCAATCATGACATCCTGTCATCCCACTTGCCCATACCTGTTTCTTCCCAGCCCTCTTCATTACCTTCTATAAAAGAAAAGTTCTTTTCTGCCTGACCTTGGAAATACTTACAGAGTATTTTAATGCTCATGGTTGAAGTGTTCTTCCTATTATGGTAGCCCCCTCCCCACTCTGGCAATAATCCTTTTGAATAGAGTCTCCTTACCTAAGTCTGGATTTGTTTGTATTTGACAATATCAGCATTATGTGGCTTATATACTATTTACTTCTATTAAGTGCTCCTCTACATAAATTGAAAGATATTTTAAAGCAAACAGAAAGATGGATAAGCATAATATTCATTTGACAGTCTTTCACAGCATGTGTATTTTATCAACTCTATTGAACTATGGACATCAAAATGATGTTCAGTCTTATTCACTTTCAAAATGACATGACTGCTACTGGTAGCTTTGAACACAATGAGCAAATGTCCTTTGTAGAAACGAAGAACAAGTATATTACTTACTACGTGGATTCCTGTAATTACTGGCTACATAAGTGGAGTTCACCATTCTTCCTTTCTCGGAACCATTTTAAGTTGACAACTCAAAATGTATGATTTGAAAATATTTTTCATATTTTATCACAATGCTCTATGTCTTATAAAAGGTATTATACCAGGTAAATCGATTGTTACAGTATTTTATCCGTTATTTGGATGAATCATATATTAGGATAACAAGGATAATGGGCTCTCTATGTATTAAATATGACATTGCAGAGCACACTCAAAATGGATGTATTCCCTATTCAACTGACTTATAAAGCAGAATACAAAACACACAGAGACTGACAGGATTCCAAACAGTCTATGAATTATTTAATAACTTCAGTGTTTTTCATATAAGAAGTGAACCAGAAACATTGTGAGCATAGATTCTGTTCTACTAAATGGATGTCCTTACTCTTAAATTGGAAAGATATTAAGAACTGAGGTTTGGGTAATTATTTTAGGAAAGAAGTTCAAAATAAATTAAGTTGCTCTTACTTAACAGTCCAGGGCAGCAATAATCACTTCTGGCTACCCATTTGAATCATCTGGTGATATTTTAATATAAAGAGAGATGTTTGAGTCTCCTTCTAAACCTCCTGAATTAGAAATGCTGAAAGTAGGAGCCAGGAACTTAAGTATTTTAAACTCTTGCCAGGGCCAGGTGATTTTACTACGTAGTCAGAGTTAAGCAACAGGTAAGGCCATAAAGCAGCCGTGTCTTCTGATGATCACTAGAACTATGTTACTATATTATTTTAGAAATAACTACATGTTTCTTGTGTTAAATATGAATTAGGAAAGTAAGCAATGTATATCTTCTCTACACCTCATATTTCTCAAAGTATACAAAATGAAACAAGATTGAAAAATAAAATTTGTTTCAGGCTTGTGAAAGCACTGCCAAAATAATTAATACAAATCTTATAGAAAGTCTTGATTTAATAGTTGGACTAGGTTTATGTTGTCAGTTTTTTTTTTTTCCTCAACAAGAATAAAATGAGTATTTCACTCAATAAGAATTGAATTAGGTGTGGAGACACAATTGAGCTGTGGCTTGCAGGTTCTGCTGCTGCCAGTTCTCAGATTGGTTCTGACCTGAGAAGCATTATCCATGTTTGCAAAGCCACAGCTGCCAACTTGGGGTAAGTAGAGGAAATCAGGTCAGTATGAGCTCAGAATTGGCAGCTTTAGGGTTAACTATGCTATGTTTGCCAAGGTGGGATGTCTGGACCTTTGCTCTGATGGCTGATTTGTTCTTCTAATGTGGTAGAGATGTTTAATGCTCTTGAAAAAAAATTTTTTTTTCCTTTTTCAGACACATGGAAGAATTATACTTCTTTGCCACCTTGCTACTAGCATGATCATGAAGATAATCCTGGCCAAAATGTTGTGGATGGAAGTGTTGGAGGTCACTTGTGAAACATAGTGTTATATTTCATTGCAAAATGTCCCAGCACTCCCCTTTCTTTTGCTGCAGTCAGCAGCAGCATTCCTCATTGTGAAGTCTTCCTCAGGACCAAGTCTGAGTGACAACAACATGAAACACAGCTTGTATTCCCCAATTGCATCCTGAAATGGTTGTGTAGCAAGAGCTAAACACAAATACATCCTTTGTTTTATAGTTTTGATACTTGAAGACTGTTACTACAGTGTAACCTAGAGTATTCTGACTGATTCTGTAAGTTAGGTTGGTGGGAACACATTGTATGATGCACAGTTATGAGGAACACAATAAATATCTACTTTTGAAGTATTTAAAGACAGAGAGAGACAGAAAGTGAGAAATCACTACCCCCAGGGGGGATGGTCACACCACAATCCCTTCTCCATTCTCCTCTCGGGATCTTGGACACACACACATGCTCCCGGCGTGAGTTTAAGCCACCAGGTCCGGGACTTGAACCGTGGTCAACTACATGAGAGTCTAGGGACATAGCCATTACGCCACCTGGGGGTCCCATGTTTTGGCACATTCTTTAACTCTCTAAAGGCATTCTCCTTCCAAAAACTAAAAGTCATTGCTAAAGAAAGGACATAGGATTAATCATGTATGCCTAATCATGAGTTAAAGCCATGTGTTCTTCCTAACCAGACATTAAATTTTATGCATTATTCATAATTTTAATCAACCCTACTCCTAAGAACTGCACTATTAATGATTCTTAGAAATTGTTTCCTGGGTTGAATGAAATTCTTAACTGCCGAAAACCCACAATCATTAATCTATGGGGTTATCACTATCTCCTTTCCCTATGACTCCTTAATCAAAGTATACGCCCATCAATAAGTTGTGAAATCAACATGATTCCTTCTGATTGCATGCTAAAAATTTGGCTTGATGTTTGAATAAAATAAAGACTTATATCTTGGTAACCTCAATCAAACCTGATTACTGTTCTGAATTCTCCCTATTCTTCTTGTAGAGGTATCTGAACAGAAAAGTAACATGAGCCAGCATATTCCTATTTACTGCTAATTCATGCCAACTTGGAAATGCAACCAAGAACATCTTAAATCAAAATGAAAGCATGAAACGAGAAAACACAAAGTACCACTTGTACTGCCAGCTTCCTTGTAATAATACCATGTTCATTATAAGAATGCTGGTTCATTGAAAAATATTGCAGTTGATATAAACATTATTGAATGTGGCTTACACACTAAACATACGGTTCTTACAGTCACTTAGTTTTGCCATGCCATAATTAATTCAGAACAGCCTATGTGTGTATTATTATCAACCATAAAATTGATGATTGAAAATTCCTCTCATTTATCATTTGTACATATCTAAGACATATCTGCAACATTAGGATAGCCATGAAAACTCTAATAGATGACAGCAATACCTGTAGAAGTCTATTTTCCTTCTATATTTTAAATATCACTAATGAGTAAATAAAAATGATGGAGGATACTCAGACTTAGGATTATATACTCCTCTGAATAAATTTATTTCCATGTTGACCACAAATCTGCACATTTCATTGAGATGATGGCTTCACTAGAAGTAGAATAAAAGCACTTCCTGAAAGGCAATGGAATAATGCCTTGGATGGAAAAATCTCAACCACTTGCTGTCATGTGTTGACAATCAAGCACTATAAAACATATTATGTCTGCTGTGTCACTTGGCTCAGCGATTCTTGAGTTCTTTAGGTTTTCAGGTATTATGATTTTCCTATTTTTCTTCAACTATGTGACTTTCACCCTTCTTTTCACAATGATAAGCAATAACTTGTAAAAATCTGAATGAGGTAGAAAGAAGCCAATGGACAAAATAAGTTTCAGCCTGCAGTGTTAACATCTCTTTCCCACATGATTTTAAGACCCTCCCAATGTTTAATTAACAATATTAGAAAACAATAACAGAGTCGAAGCAAGCTGCCATGAATTCTATGTGCATTATCTCATATTCTCACAATATCATTTGTGAAATTGCTGATTTAGGAAAATTACTGATAAAGAATCTTAAACTCAGAATACTTAAATAACTTTTCCTTCAGATAAGTAGCTATACAGGGATTCAAATATAGATTTGTTGGGGTAGAGCATCCAGAATTCCAATCTATCTATGATTACAATCCCTAAACATCTCTTTCTCCTTGCTGGAACACACCTACCTGGAATTTACAAACAAATAGAAGGAAAATTATGTTTTACATCAAGAAGCTAGTAAGAGAAGAAAAATATTATAATCTCATTTGTAGACAATGGGGATTACAGACAATAATATCTTTGTCAGAGTTTCACTTAGAAACTTCTGTTATCCTTCTCTTGAACATCCTCCTACCCCCCCAAAAGTTTCTACTCTAAAATGTCTTTTAGCATAAGACAATGCCAACTGGCATGACCAAGCTAATGAAAACAGTGAAGCCCAAATGACTTCACTTAAACCTTTACCCACACAGGACACCAAAGCCCATAAGTTTAAATATATTGCTAAACTATAGTCACTACAGAAAACCTAGCCAACATTAGTTTGGCTAGTTTTAGTCATTAACCAGTGACTTCCTCTCCATGAAAATAAACTTTTTAAAGTAATTAAAGCAATAGGCAATACTAAGTACTGTTAAGAAAACTGCATGTTTTGATTTCTCAAAATCCATTATTTATTAGAACATTTTTAAAAAATATATGGACTATGTGTCAATAGTGCTAAATCAATTATGTAGGTTATATCACATAATCATCATAATAAACACATAAGCATGCTAGAATGAACATATAATGTATCGTACAAATTGAAATAGTTCTGAGAATGAAGATTCTATTAATAGTCAGGTAGCATTGTGGTTTCAAACTCTGACTGTCGGGGAAACAGATTAAATTAGGTCTTTTATCTCAAACTTTCCAGTTGAAAAAAGTGAAGTCTGAAAGAATTTAAGTGAATTGTCCAAGGTTAGATTGCAAGTAACAGACTCAGAACTTAAACTTTGATAAGCTTCACACCAAAGCCCATGTTTTTAAATATTTTGCTAAACTATAGTCACTACAGCAAGCATGACATGGCTAGGTTCTCAAATTCTAGGATATATGAAAATCTCTCAGGGCTACTAATAAGATGTATATTCCTGGGCCCTACCCTAACAGGTTCTGACGTGTGGAGAAAAAAATTTCCATTTTGCCAGGACAACCTTCTTAGGAGATTCTGATGGAGGTAAATTGCTGCTAAATTTAGAGAGATACTATTCTCCTATCTAAACAAGTATTTATGTCCCACAGGTGTATTTTTCTAAACTCAACAGAGTCAGAAAAATTTAGAATAAAGCATACCAAAAGACAGCAAGACAGTAGAGATAGCCTGCTCATGATGTAAAATACAAACATTTTAAACTCTAAAAGACACAAAAAAAGCCCAAAGATCCTTTGTCAACTCGGATTAGATTAGCTGGTATGTTATTTTTTCTCATTAAACCATGTCTTGATTTTGATTTGATTTGTTTTGTTTTGTTTTGTTTGCTATAGAGCATGAGCACTTGCAAGAGACAGAAAGAGAGGGAAAATAAGAATGCACTCCCGAAGGGGAATGGCCACACTCCAATCCCTTCTCCTACATTTTCCCCTGGGATTTTAGGCACATACATACACATGCCCAGCCTGTTTTCAAGCTACTGGATCCGGGACTCTAACTGTGCTGTTGGTATTGTGGTGTCTAGTTGCTTTAATCTCTCTGCCATCTCCTGGAGCCCCTAAATATTTTTTAAAAATAATTTATCTCTCTCCTACTCAGTCTTATTGTTTACATGACTGTTACTATTAAGTTTCACCCATTCACTCCTAGCAGAATCAAGGTGCTTCTCTCTTCTCTCTTGCTAACTTGATGCCGTAATTCTTTCCTTTCTGATTGTAAAAATCACAAACTGTTATAAATGAAAAATTCCAAGTAATGTCAAAGAATAACATTGGCATTTTTAAATATGCTAATTAAATCAATTAATATTTTCACTTTCTCTTCTGAGTTCAGTGACTCGTGTGACTTAGGGAGTAAATGCTACCTAAAGATTTATTTAATTTATAACAAAAAAGCTTAAAACCATCACTCCATTTTGGATTAATTTGAGAACAATTCCTATAGAATGTGAACAATACCTACTTTGGTTATTTCCATTGTACTTAGCAAATACCAATATTTTCTTCAGATTCCCCATTAAATGAAACAACACAAACTGTATCACAAAGCCATTTAATTAGCAGAGGGGTTAGCAGAATATGTATGTGTTCAGGCAAAACCTAGTACAGTTGAATTCTCAGCTGCAACCCATAGGCAAGCAGATGTGATCATTTAAATTAAGCTCAGTTTTTCAGGGGCAGCATAATGAAAGAGACAGATAGAGAAAATAATATTGATAGAATGTTAGGAATCTAATTTCCTCTATCCCAATGTGTAACTATGGGGGTAACAACATCACCTTTAATTTGGGAATTGTTCAGTTCTATGAATCAGAAAGCACTTTTCATGTTTCTGTTCCATAACTGATGCAATTTTCTTTAAACATTCAAGGACATTGTTATTCAGTGATAAAAACAAATGCTATCATACAACACAAATCAGGAAATGCTATCACACAACAACCTAGTGGCAAACATTTATGTAAAACCTACAATAGAAAGATTAATGCCCTAATTTTAACAATTGGTAAAGGATCTGTTTGGCAGATCCTCAAAATGTTAAACATACAATTAACCAAGTGACCCAACAATTCCATTTCTAGGTATACATCCAAAAGAACTGGAAACAGGTGTTCAAACAAAACCCTGTACACAAATGCTTATAGCAGCACTATTCACAATAACCTGAGGATGAAAACTACCCAAATGAATAGCGGATAAATGTGTAAAATGTGGTAGATATATAAAATGAAATATTATTCATCAATAAAAAGTAATGAAGTAGTGACACACATGCTATGCTATGAATGAATCTTGAAAACCTTATGCTAAGTGGAAGAAGGCCAGATACAAAAGACCATATATGATTTCATTTACATGAAACACGCAGAATAGGGAAATCTGTAATGACAGAACATAGCTTAACAGTTGCTAGAGCTGGTGAAAATGAGAAAAGAATGACTGCTAATGAGTATGGGGCTTCTTTTGGGACTAATTTTTTTCTTTATTCATGACCAAGAATATATGCAAGATAGGGTGGAGAGGACCTTCCCAGGGCCAGGGCACACTATGATCCCCTTCCTTCAGTTCTGTATCTCATTGGATTATGGGTGCACATACCTGGTATGTTTCAGGCTGACCAGAATGGGGATTTGAACCACATTCATCATATGGGACCTTGCTTCTCTTGAGCAGGACATTACCACTGCGCCATGGAGCTGGCCCCCTTTGGGGGTAATTAACATGTTCTAAAATTGGCTGTAATGAGGTTTGCAAACTTTTACAAATATTATAAAAGCTGATAAATTTTCCACTTTAAGTGGGCAAATTTTGTGTATGGTATGTAAAAGTTATACCTCAATAAAGCTGTTAAAAATACAGAGAAATAAAAAAATCCTACACTAAATGCCACTGTTCACTTTAAGATGGTTAATTTTGTTATGTGAATTTCATCTAAATTAATAGAAATAAAATAAAATCTGTGATATTTTTCAACTTATAGTCCAAGAAGTTTAATTGATTAATGTATCTCACATTGGGACCAGCAGTTAGCGTAATGGTTATGTCGCTGGAATCCCACGTAGTTGACCGCGGTTCGAGTCCTGGACCCAGTGGCTTAAACTCAGGGCAAGCGCGTGTGTGTGCGTGCCCAGGATCCCGAGAGGAGAATGGAGGAGAAGGGATTGCACGTGGCCATCCCCCCTGGGGGGTGATTTCTCGCTTTCTGTCTCTCTGTCTCTCTCCGTCTGTCTGGTGAGTGCATGCGCCCTATACCAAAAACCTCTCAAAAAAAATAAAAGCGTAATGTCATGGTTCACATCAGTGACTATAGTAATACTTTCATAAGCTGAAGTAAATCTTTAAAAATGTCAGAGTTCCCAGCCTGGTGGCACAGTCAGTAGCACACTAAATACAGAGCTGGAAACCGCATGGCAAACCACAGGTTCCATTCCCAAGTCAGCCTGAACACACACTGGGTACACACATGTGCCCATGATCCTTAAGAGATGGAAGGCTGAAGAAAGGAAGTCAAGTCTAGGATCTCTCTCTCTCTTTTTCCTCCTTTATCCTCCTCTCTCTCCTTTCTACTACTCTCTCTTCCTTTTTACTACTCTCTCTTCCTTTCTCTTTCTTTCTCCCTTCTCTTTCTCTCTCCATCATGGATAAAATAAATACATTTTTTAAAAATAAAAATAATAGTGTGGGAATAAGCCAAACTGAAAAAAAAAGGTATATAAAAGACAGTTTGAGAATTTCTGATACGCAAGAGTAAAGTTAAACAATGTTTAAAAGATCAGAGAAGATATTTGTGGGACAGGGAAAGGGTTTATTACCTGTTGATGATAACATCTATATTCTCAACTGGACTGGTCTGAGATGTATTTCATGTTGGGTAATTCTCTCTACAAGCTAAATGATATTTAGCAATTGAATGTATAAAATAATATTGATTTAAAAATTAAAAAATAAAAGATCCAAGAAGCAAAACTTTTGTTAACATTTTTATACGTATCTCTTGAGTTTAATAATGAGATGTCTTCAGAAAGTTGATGATAAATGCATATTTATGGGATGGTCTGAGAAATATTTCATATTAAGTAAATTCTCTTTATAAGCCAAATGATGTATAGTGATTGAATATTTTTTAAAAATAAGAATAAAATTAATAATAACCTAAAAAAATGAAAAGCTATTTGCTGCTGCTGATGTGGATAGTAATGTCTTTGTCTTCACTGATATGCATGATAATTGTGCTGGTAAAAGAAATGTTATACACTGTAAAGATATATGTGATTAAATGTAATATTAAAAATAATAAAGCTAAAAAGAACTGCATATTATGAAAAATCTATGCATTGCTTCATTGTTTTTGCACCAAAATAAACTCATAATTTAATTTCATTTTCCCATATACTTTTGAAGTTTCCTCTTATAAGAAAATAGAAAATGGATAAATCTGTAGAAATATTAAGTGACATACCTGAAAGTAGGTACTGAAAGTAAAGTTTGTTAGACACTGAAACTTGTTATGGAAAGAAATTGTGGAACCTGCTTTTCCTTCTCCATTAAAAAAGTTACCCCAAGAGAATTCATCTATGTATGTGTGTGTACATACACACATATGATATATGTATATGTGTGTACATATACACATGTATATATGTATGCATGTATGTGTATATATGTACATACATACACACACATGCTAGAGAGAGTGGGCATTCACAGAGAGGGAGAGAGAGAAAGAAAAAGAGAGAGCACCCCCCACATGGGGATGGTCATGCAGCAATCCTGCCTCCTTCATTTTCTGCCTTGGGACTTTTTAGCAGGCACACATAAGAACCTGACTTGCTTCTTCTTGATTGAGTTCATTCGTTCATTCGTTCGTTCGTTCGTTCGTTCGTTCGTTTCTTTCTTTCTTTCTTTTTAAAGAATTATTTATTCATTTAGTTTTATTTGTTACCATCATTTATTCTTTAGTTTTATCATAGAGATACAGAGAGAGAAAGGGAAAGTATAAAAGCATGCCACCAGGTCCAGGACCTAAACTGTGGTCAGCTATGTGGAAGTCCATGCCACCTGCCAGTTTGTTTTCTATGTCACCAGGTCTGAGACTTGAATTGTGCTGTCAGCCATGTGGGATACAGCTGTCTTAACCACCATGCCACTGGCTGGTCTGAAATCCAGAATATATTTCAAATAATTGTACCCATATGCCATGTGTACATAACAACAGAGACCTATGTTGAAAGATCCTGCAACATCACAGTCTTAGAACCACATGTTTGCTCTTAGTAAAGCAAGGTTATATTGTTAGTTTTGCCTCTTTAGAAATTCCCTTCTGAAAACAATTCCTGAATAAGTTAGGATTAAGTTTGGCTGTAAGAGGAACTACCAAACAGGCTGAGATGAGACAGAAGTGTATTTCTGGCTCACATGAGAGATGTCTACAGATAAAGAACCCAAGACTGCATGGCATTTCAATGAAGTCATCAAGAAGCAAACATTGCTCTAGCTCAATACTCAACCACTTCTAGGTACTTTTCACCATGGTCCAATAGGATCAGTGAAGTTCCAGCCATTGCCCCTCCATCTCAAATAACAGGATGAAAGATGTGAAGGCAAAGGACGTGTTCTCTGCCTTTTAGATTACCTGTCAATTCCAGCATTTATATTTCACTGGTGACATCTTGAAGCAAAAGTGGATGGGAGTCAGCTCTCTGTGCTGCACACAAGGACACAGCTCACTTTAAAATAACAACAAGCATCTTTGTATCTCCTTCACACTGGAAGGCATAGTAAGTCAGGTCTATGACTATTTTACTCCTGTACTTCACAAATATTTTGTACCTTTGTCCACCGTCTTCAGACCTCTTCTTTTCATTCTCAGACAATAATCTTGCTTTCAATTTTAGTGGAAAAAATAGATGCAATAAGAAATGTACTATTCTCATCTTGATTTGACAAAATTCCCTTAACTTTATCTGTATAGCCTACCTTCTTTTCAAACTATGCTAGATAAAATCTCTAGAGTGGTAGTTTTTGGAACCAGATAGCCTGCATTTGGAAAGCGGCACCACCACTTACAAGTTTAATCTCTTGTTTCAGTTTCTGTTCATGTAAAATGGAGATAACAGAATCGAGCTTATAGGGTGAGAATTAAATGAGTTCATATGTGTAAATGACTTAGAACAGCATGGGGTTCATATTAAATGATGGATAATATTATCTGAAGCCAAACCCTCCACTGGTACATATAGGAATGGAACTATATGCCTATTAAAAACATCTTGAAGCATGTTCTAACTGGCTTGGGAGTCATGCCACTTTCCTGGTTTTCTTTCTAACTCCTTTTCCACTCTTTCGTCTTTTGTGAAGATTCAGATCTTGGGTCAGCTGGTGGTGTGGTAGCTAAAGCAGCTGGATCTCATGTGGTTGGATCCTACATGGCCAAATGGTTCGAGTCCCTGACCCAGTGGCTTGAAAAACATGCTGTGCATGTTAGCTTGTATGTCCAAAATCTCAAAAGGAGAAATGAAGACAGGACTGCAATGAGATCATGCTCATGGGGTGTGCTTTCTTACTTTCTCTATACCTGGTGAGCACAGGCACCTTCTAACAATTAAAAAAAGATTCATCTCTTCTGCTAAACATATACTGGGTCATCATTTTTGCATAGAAAAATACATCATGACTTTCTTGACAACCTAACAGAATTGAATACTCCAGGATTCAGTACTGGGACTTCTCTGCATATACTCATTATCTTGATTACATTATATGGACTCATGGTTTTAAAAACCATTTATATGCTGAGTCCTTTCACATTTATATATCTGCAATTTAGACCTCTCCCATGAACTCTAGACTCCAATGACTGACTACTTAATAGCTATATTTAGATACAGAGAAGGTCTCACAAAACTAATATAGTTGAAACTTAATTCTTGATTCTTAACAGCCTCAGACTTCATAAACTTCCCCATCTTAGTAAATGACTACACAATCCACCAGATGTACAATCATCTATAGAATATCCTTGGCTAAGCTCTTTTTTCCATAACTCTACACTCAACTCAGTAGCAATTCCTATTATCTCTTCTTCTACCTGATTACAAATCTTGAATCACCTCTTCCCACCATTGCCACTGCTATGACTTTAGTCCGACAGCCATCATTTCCCAATGAGACACTCTTAAGAGCTTTACCACTGAATCTACCAGAATGATCCTGGCAAAATACTAATAAAGTTTATAGCACTGCCCTATCTACAACCATCTCATAACTGTCACAGAGTTTAGGCAGAACTAAAGTAGTTCACAAGGCCCTACCATGATCTCTACTTATTTTGAACCCTACTTCCCCATGCTCACAACAGGCTTTCTTCTGTTGTTTTTTAAATGTCCCTGTTCCAACATCATCTTAAAGCTTCATTCTATAGTTCTCACTGTCTAACCACTCGATCACCAGACCTTCACATGACTTGTTCTCACTTCATTCAGAACTCTCACTTCTCAAATGCCACCTGCTCTGAATAGCCTTTCAAGACCATCCTATATAGTCATTTTTCCATCTTTTTTTTGTTCTCAGTCTGTTTTTTAATAGCACTTTCATAATAATAATCTCATACTTTTTTTTATTTATATGTACCTACATTTCTGTATTTACCAAAAGGATAAGAAAATACTCAATCAGAAAGACATCTGCACATCTATGTTTAGTGCAGCATTATTTATAATTGCTTAAACATGGAACCAGCCTAAGTGTCCAAAGACCGATGATTGGGTTGAAAAAATGTGGCATGTATATACTATGGAATATTACACAGGTATAAGGATCCTATCATTCAACCCAAAATGGATGAATATGGAATATTTAATGTTGAACAAAGTGAGTCAGACTTCAAAAGATACACATCATATATCTCCACTCAATTTGTACTGAGTGTCTGTACTGTACAGCAAAGGTCATGAGACCTGAAGATGTAATGGTTGAGAGGATCAGGGTGGATGCTAGATATAGCAAGTGGGAAAAGAGGTTGGTAGAGAGTGAGTGAGTGCATGCATGCCCAAAGTCCTAAGAAGAGAATGGAGGAGAAGGGATTGCAGTGTAGTCATCCCCTCTGGGGGAATGATTTCTCACTTCCCCTCTCTCTGTGTCTGTCTGTCTCTCTCCAGAGAGCATATGTGCCCTATGGCAAAAACTTTAACAAAGAAAGAAAGAAAGAGCAGAGCAATCCTATTCCCAGTAGCAGATCCTTTCCATCCTCCCCTCCACTAATCCACTCTGGACATTAAGGAAAAGAAAAAAAAATCCTGTCTAATTTTTAAATTTATATTTAGTCACTGTACATCTTTATGGCACACAAAATTATTTTCTCCAGCATGAGAACAGCTCATATTAGTCATGTTATAGATATTACTATGTACCTGATTAATAGTTAACTTCTGATTCTTGTATCTGTTAAATTTTTTCTGATCCCCTCCCTCTCATCCTCTATTACCCACCCCTTATTACTCACCCCCTCCTATACTCAAGTAAATCTTCAGTTATCCTCCCTACTATTAGACCTTCTGATCTTTCAGTTTCTTAATATATGCCAAATTCTAATGTTTAAAAAATGTATCTTTTATCATACTGTATGAAAATGTTAGCTCCATGAGGGCAGGAGCTAAATGACCTACAGTTAATCTAAGTGTGATACAGGCATATCTCTTTGAATTCACAAATTCAAGTACTCTGTTTTCTATTCAATCTTATCTACAAGAGGATGAAGAACTGTAAATATCCAGAAAGCCTGAGTATTCTTGAAATTGGGGAAAGTTTAACCAAATACTGCTCTTTCGTTGGGTTGTTGGGAAAGTCATGACCCAATATTCAATGGAGCCAAATTTCTCCATATTTCTCTTCTTTCAGTAGAATGCAATAGCAGATTTCTAATTATATCTAAGAAGCTGGTAAAAATCAAGAATAGTTAATATAAGGTAAAGTTGTCATTAAGCACACCATTGTGGAAGAAAGAAATACTGGATAATATTGATATTTCATTGTTTATCTTGATCAGAAACACTTGCATTTTATCTGTATATATAAAAAAATAATGCAGAGATATAAGCAGAAAAGCAATGTATATCACTTGAATGAACCAAGTATTGGGAAATGGATAGAAGTTTAAAAAATATATGAATGGCAAATTAAAAATAGTATTAAATTTACTTATTTATAATATTAGAAACAGTTAAAATATAGGCAATATGCAATTGAAACACTGAATCGCATGACAGCAAAGTTCAATGTGAGCTTTTCATCACAGAGTCCATTACCATGTGTTTGGATAAGATGAAAAACAATTACAGCAGTGGTCATTAATCCATGTTTTAAAGAAAAACACATGCAAGATGCACGTCCTACAGGGACCAGCAGTTAGCGTAATGGCTATGTCGCTGGACTCCCATGTAGTTGACCGCGGTTCACGTCCTGGACCTGGTGGCTTAAACTCACGCCGGGCGCCTGTGCGTGCATGCCCAAGATCCCGAGAGGAGAATGGAAGAGAAGGGATTGTGGCATGGCCATCCCCCCGCTGGGTGATTTCTCGCTTTCTGTCTCTCTGTCTCTGTCTGTCTGGCAAGCGTACGCGCCCTATAGCAAAAACCTCTTTAAAAAAATTTAAAAAGTGGGATACAAGTTTTAAAAATGGTTTTGATATGTTTTTTCTCTTATTTTTCTATAATAAAGGATATTATTTTAGAAACCATACTTACAGCATATGCTATATGCCAAAGAGGGTTCTAAGTATCCTACATATATTAAATTACATAATCATCATAATAAATATTTTCTATTAGGTTGTCAGGAAAGTCACAACATATTTTTCTATGTAAAAATGGGAGGACTTTCCCAACAACCTAATATATATTTGCCTCTTTACGCAGAATATTTGGTGGTTGCCTACTTAAAGATGCAAGGTTTGGTATAATTTTCTATGTGCTAGTTATTTAATGAATATTTGGTTGGTTTTTAAAATATTATAAATATAGGGACCAGCAGGTAGTATAGTGGTTAAGGTGCTGGACTCCCACATGATTGACTGGAGTTTGAGTCCTGGACCTAGTGGCATGTAACTCATGTCAGGTTTGTGTACATTCATGCCCAAAATCCCAAGGGGAAATGGAGGAGAAGCAATTTTGGCATGGCCATCCCTTCTAGGGGATGATTTCTCACTTTCTGTCTCCATCTCTCCGGTAAGCACACAATTTAAAGCAACAATACTTCTGCATGGGTTGGCCCCATAGTCTAGTGGTTAAGGGAGTCAGATCCTGCATAGCTGATCATGGTTCAAGTCCCAGACAACTTGGAAAACATACTGGCATATGTGCATGCATGCCCTAAATCCCAACAGGATGGAGAAGGGAGTGCAGCATAGCCACATCTCTTTTGGGGATGCATTATCCCTCTCTTTCTGGCAAGTGAGGGCTCACCTCCTCTGGCAAATAAAATTTAAAAAGAAAAAGAATGAACAAAACCTTTTTTTTTCTTCAAAGTTTTAATAGTGTCTTGGGGAAAGTAATCTGGCTTATACACCTTTGTATCTCCAGAACTGAACACAAGGCACAGCATGAAACTGGGCCTCTATGAATGTTTTTGGCACAGATTCACTAGCAAGATTGATGCTTTTCATGTAACTAGAATTCTTTTCTGTCAAATTTAATCGTCGGATTGTACAACTAGAGATTACATGATATACTCTAGGGCTTTCATGCTGTTACGTCTACTTATAAATGATGGTCCAACTAAAAGTTTCCTAACAGATTACTTTGGTTTCTAAAAAGAAAAAAATATATTTATATGGTACAAGACTTGAGAAACAAAGCCCAAATGCTATTAATGATAATGACATTATAGTCTCCTATGTGTGTTCACTTAGAGACAGCATACAAATATTTATTATTACAAAATCAATTGGGTGAATATTTATTTTTAAGAAACAGATTTTTGCTATAGGGCATGTGCACTTGCTGGAGAGACAGAAAGCAGGAAATCATCCCCCCGGGGGATGGTCATGCCACAATCCCTTCTTCATTCTCCTCTCAGGATTACAGGCATGCATGCACACATGCCTGGCAGGGGTTTTAAGCCACCGGGTCTGGAACTTGAACCACAGTCCTCTACCTGAGAGTCCAATGATATAGCCATTACACCATCTGCTGGTCGCAGTGGTGTGGATTTTATAAATGGTCTTTGTAAGAGTCACAAAAACCAGTGTTGTTGATTAATCTAATGGATTCTTAAACGGCTTGTAACATTTTAGTTATAAATGATCTTTCTAAAATTATTCCAAGTTTATCATTTATATTTTAAAAGCATCAAAAAATTTATCAGTCTTAGTTTTAAAGCAAACAAAACTCTTCATTAATTCTATTGCTGCAGGACATTGTGTATCTTACCAAGTATTTGCCAAGTCATTTCTAACCATTTGCATTTGGAAAAATGTCCACTTAGTATATGATTCCATGATCTAGGTCAAGGAGAAAAATAAACACAGGAAAAAATAAAAAATTAAACAAATACTAAAAATAGTAAAGCATGAAGTTCTAAAATCTTAATAAAGTTTAGGGACCTTTTTTGATAAAGTGAAAAGGGCTGAGGGATGTTGTGCATCTTTCTATTTTAGAAGTCGTAGTGAGGGTATGTGTGAGGAGAGATGGAACAAATTGCTCAATGAAAGTAATGGGGTCATCCCCTCAGCTGCCTTTAGGGATGCTGTAAATCTGGATGTTCTTCATTCTGTTTCTATTCTTTTCTCTTCCTTGTGTAGCTCCCAGCAATTTCATTTTAGAGTCCACTGTAGTTCATTACAAGGTGCATTTCTCCTTGTAGACTGCAGTGTTCTTCCAGTCAACCCTCACAATCTGAATTTTCTGCTTTAAATCCCTTTATTTTCAGCTCGAAACTCCAAATCACATGGCTTGAAAAAATGTTAGTGTTTTTATAATAGGACATGATCTTCCCTTATTAGTCCCTCCATGTTTTGCCCTTTTTTTGTGTGTTTTATTCATCTTAGCCATGGGTCAAACATGCTAGCTTGTAACAACTGGGACAGTCAAGAGAAATAAGGAGTATAAAGCAACTAAATAGGTTTCCTGACCTTACTATTATTAGTCTGCTGTCCCTCTTAGAGAGCCTCTTGTGAAGGCAGACTGATCATCTTCAATTTTTATGCTGTGAGAAGACATGTTGAGAGCCCTTTTGACATTTTTCGCTTATTTAGTTATACTGTAAGTGGTTATCTTAAGAAAAAAATGTTAATACTGACTTTAAAATGAAGTGAGTTTGCTCCAAGTTTAGTTAACATTGTGTCTAGATGAAATGTTTAAAGTAGCATTATTGACAAAAAAAATTATAAATGGATTAATTAAATAAATGAAAAGTTTTAACAGGGAATAATAAAATACAGTTATCCCACTTTACATGTTTATCTTACACAAAACAGGGCTAATGTAAATTTTTAAAATGATGCTGGTTTAAAGTATATTTAGATTTGATTGCCAGCATGACATTAGCAGTCAAAAGGAGTCCAAGATTAGTTTAAAAAATAAAGTAGAGCAACCAGCAGTTAGCTGGCTATGTAGCTGAACTCCCATGTAGTTGACCGTGGTTTGAGTCCCCCGGTGGCTTAAACTCATGCTGGGCATGTGTACGTGCGTGCCCAAGATCCCGAAAGGAGAATGGAGGAGAAAGGATTGCGGTGTGGCCATATGCCCTTGAGGGTGTGATTTCTCGCTTTCTGTCTCTCTGTCTCTTTCTGGCACGTGTATGCGCACTATAGCAAAACCCTCTCCCCTCCCCCACACACAAAAAAAGAATTTCTATTTTGTTTGTTTCTTTGTTTGTTTTTAGTGGTCACAGAACAAAGGAATGAGTTATGCAATATTATTAGCACCATTTGACAGATGAAGAGATTTAAGTAACCTGCCTAGCAGCAGTGTTATCATGATTGTCTTCCACCATAACCCATGCTTTTGTAATTAATTTAATATTTTGAGTTATTATTTTTTATGGGAGGACTTTCCCAACAACCTAATATATATTTGCCTCTTTACGCAGAATATTTGGTGGTTGCCTACTTAAAGATGCAAGGTTTGGTATAATTTTCTATGTGCTAGTTATTTAATGAATATTTGGTTGGTTTTTAAAATATTATAAATATAGGGACCAGCAGGTAGTATAGTGGTTAAGGTGCTGGACTCCCACATGATTGACTGGAGTTTGAGTCCTGGACCTAGTGGCATGTAACTCATGTCAGGTTTGTGTACATTCATGCCCAAAATCCCAAGGGGAAATGGAGGAGAAGCAATTTTGGCATGGCCATCCCTTCTAGGGGATGATTTCTCACTTTCTGTCTCCATCTCTCCGGTAAGCACACAAGCCCTATAGCAAAAATCTCTCCTAAAAAAATTACAAATAGAAAAACAGTTATATTGATGATTCTCAAATTATATGTCGTTTTACCTTGACAGCTTTAAAGCTAGTCAAGCCATTTAAATATATAAAAAGTCAAATAATATAAAGAAAACATTTTTTTCTGGGTTGGCCCCATAGTCTAGTGGTTAAGGGAGTCAGATCCTGCATAGCTGATCATGGTTCAAGTCCCAGACAACTTGGAAAACATACTGGCATATGTGCATGCATGCCCTAAATCCCAACAGGATGGAGAAGGGAGTGCAGCATAGCCACATCTCTTTTGGGGATGCATTATCCCTCTCTTTCTGGCAAGTGAGGGCTCACCTCCTCTGGCAAATAAAATTTAAAAAGAAAAAGAATGAACAAAACCTTTTTTTTTCTTCAAAGTTTTAATAGTGTCTTGGGGAAAGTAATCTGGCTTATACACCTTTGTATCTCCAGAACTGAACACAAGGCACAGCATGAAACTGGGCCTCTATGAATGTTTTTGGCACAGATTCACTAGCAAGATTGATGCTTTTCATGTAACTAGAATTCTTTTCTGTCAAATTTAATCGTCGGATTGTACAACTAGAGATTACATGATATACTCTAGGGCTTTCATGCTGTTACGTCTACTTATAAATGATGGTCCAACTAAAAGTTTCCTAACAGATTACTTTGGTTTCTAAAAAGAAAAAAATATATTTATATGGAACAAGACTTGAGAAACAAAGCCCAAATGCTATTAATGATAATGACATTATAGTCTCCTATGTGTGTTCACTTAGAGACAGCATACAAATATTTATTATTACAAAATCAATTGGGTGAATATTTATTTTTAAGAAACAGATTTTTGCTATAGGGCATGTGCACTTGCTGGAGAGACAGAAAGCAGGAAATCATCCCCCCGGGGGATGGTCATGCCACAATCCCTTCTTCATTCTCCTCTCAGGATTACAGGCATGCATGCACACATGCCTGGCAGGGGTTTTAAGCCACCGGGTCTGGAACTTGAACCACAGTCCTCTACCTGAGAGTCCAATGATATAGCCATTACACCATCTGCTGGTCGCAGTGGTGTGGATTTTATAAATTGTCTTTGTAAGAGTCACAAAAACCAGTGTTGTTGATTAATCTAATGGATTCTTAAACGGCTTGTAACATTTTAGTTATAAATGATCTTTCTAAAATTATTCCAAGTTTATCATTTATATTTTAAAAGCATCAAAAAATTTATCAGTCTTAGTTTTAAAGCAAACAAAACTCTTCATTAATTCTATTGCTGCAGGACATTGTGTATCTTACCAAGTATTTGCCAAGCCATTTCTAACCATTTGCATTTGGAAAAATGTACACTTAGTATATGATTCCATGATCTTGGTCAAGGAGAAAAATAAACACAGGAAAAAATAAAAAATTAAACAAATACTAAAAATAGTAAAGCATGAAGTTCTAAAATCTTAATAAAGTTTAGGGACCTTTTTTGATAAAGTGAAAAGGGCTGAGGGATGTTGTGCATCTTTCTATTTTAGAAGTCGTAGTGAGGGTATGTGTGAGGAGAGATGGAACAAATTGATGAATGAAAGTAATGGGGTCATCCCCTCAGCTGCCTTTAGGGATGCTGTAAATCTGGATGTTCTTCATTCTGTTTCTATTCTTTTCTCTTCCTTGTGTAGCTCCCAGCAATTTCATTTTAGAGTCCACTGTAGTTCATTACAAGGTGCATTTCTCCTTGTAGACTGCAGTGTTCTTCCAGTCAACCCTCACAATCTGAATTTTCTGCTTTAAATCCCTTTATTTTCAGCTCGAAACTCTCAATCACATGGCTTGAAAAAATGTTAGTGTTTTTATAATAGGACATGATCTTCCCTTATTAGTCCCTCCATGTTTTGCCCTTTTTTTGTGTGTTTTATTCATCTTAGCCATGGGTCAAACATGCTAGCTTGTAACAACTGGGACAGTCAAGAGAAATAAGGAGTATAAAGCAACTAAATAGGTTTCCTGACCTTACTATTATTAGTCTGCTGTCCCTCTTAGAGAGCCTCTTGTGAAGGCAGACTGATCATCTTCAATTTTTATGCTGTGAGAAGACATGTTGAGAGCCCTTTTGACATTTTTCGCTTATTTAGTTATACTGTAAGTGGTTATCTTAAGAAAAAAATGTTAATACTGACTTTAAAATGAAGTGAGTTTGCTCCAAGTTTAGTTAACATTTTTTCTAGATGAAATGTTTATAGTAGCATTATTGACAAAAAAAATTATAAATGGATTAATTAAATAAATGAAAAGTTTTAACAGGGAATAATAAAATACAGTTATCCCACTTTACATGTTTATCTTACACAAAACAGGGCTAATGTAAATTTTTAAAATGATGCTGGTTTAAAGTATATTTAGATTTGATTGCCAGCATGACATTAGCAGTCAAAAGGAGTCCAAGATTAGTTTAAAAAATAAAGTAGAGCAACCAGCAGTTAGCTGGCTATGTAGCTGAACTCCCATGTAGTTGACCGTGGTTTGAGTCCCCCGGTGGCTTAAACTCATGCTGGGCATGTGTACGTGCGTGCCCAAGATCCCGAAAGGAGAATGGAGGAGAAAGGATTGCGGTGTGGCCATATGCCCTTGAGGGTGTGATTTCTCGCTTTCTGTCTCTCTGTCTCTTTCTGGCACGTGTATGCGCACTATAGCAAAACCCTCTCCCCTCCCCCACACACAAAAAAAGAATTTCTATTTTGTTTGTTTCTTTGTTTGTTTTTAGTGGTCACAGAACAAAGGAATGAGTTATGCAATATTATTAGCACCATTTGACAGATGAAGAGATTTAAGTAACCTGCCTAGCAGCAGTGTTATCATGATTGTCTTCCACCATAACCCATGCTTTTGTAATTAATTTAATATTTTGAGTTATTATTTTTTTCTGCATTACTATAAGCTAGAGAAAAAGTAACAAGGTAATCATAGTTTAGTCAAAGCATTTAATGTCAATATCAAGTTGACATCAACTTTCTTAAAGAATTCTTAAAAGAGACACATACAAATAAGATGGAGTGAGTGGCAACCTCAATGGAAAAGTTAATTTATTTTGAAACATAAAGATTATAAATTACTCATAATATTTCAAAGTTATTTCTGAATATTGATCACAAATAACCTAAGATGGAGACTAGACAATTATAGAGTTTAAAATAAAACTTTTAAATAGCAAGGATCTTTTTTGTAACAGACCATGTTATATGTCTGCATATATGGTTAACTTATACTGTATATTTAAAAATGGGTTACTGTGACTATAAATGACATAAGCAATAAAATCTAGCCAATAAAAAGGTATGCTGTCTACTCTTCACACAATTCACTGTTTTTCTAAAAGAACTGGAAAACATAGCTAAGTAATCTTAAATAAGGATGACAAGAATGTCTGAGATACTTCCATTGTTTCTTTTTTTTAAGAGAGGTTTTTCTGAGATACTTCCATTTTTTTTAAGAGAGATTTTTGCTATACAGTGTGTGTGCTCACCAGAGAGACAGAAACAGAGTGAGAAATCACCCCTCAGGGGAGATGGTCACATAGCAATCTCTTCTCCTCCAGTCTCCTCTCAGAATTTTTGTAACATACACATACGCCCAGCATGACTTTCAAGCCACCAGGTCTGAGACTCAGACTGCAATTGACTACATGGAGTCCAATGATGTAACAATTACACCATCTGCTGGTCCCGAGATACTTCAATATTTTAACAAGCAGGTGATCGTAAACCTTTTTCTTCTCCGAATTTTATCAGAGAAAGTTTAACTTTGAAAAGGAATATTAATCACTTTTTCTTAAGAGAGGTTTTTTTCTATAGGGTGCATGCACTCCCTAGAGAGACAGAAAGATGAAAAAAAGTAAGAAATCGCCCCACAAGGAGGATGGCCATACCACAATTCCTTATCTTCCATTCTCCTCTCTTTTCAGGATTTTGGGCATACATACACACACACCTGGTGTGAGTTTTAAGCTGCCTTGTCCAGGACCTGAACCACAGTTGATAATGTGGGAGTCCAGTGACATGACCATATACCATCGGCTGGGCTCAACATTTGAATAGAAAATTTTCCTATAATAATACAGCATAGTTTCAAAGACCAGGAAGCAGGCAATAAACTAGTAATTTTCTGTAGATAACATACATACATATGTATGTGTAAATATACATACACACACACACACTTATTTATACTTATTTAAGTTTCTGCTATAGGGAACATGTGCTTGCCAGAAGGAAAGTGAGAAATCACTCCCCAGTAGAGATGATCATGCCATAATACCTTCTCCTGCATTCTCCTCTTGGGATTTTGGGCATGCATACATATGCACCAGCATGATTTTCAAGCCACCAGGTCTGGTACTCAAGCCACACAGTCAGCCATGTGGGATCCAGCCACCTTAACCTCCATGCCATCTCATAGCTCCTCTATAGATAATATCAAAACAATGATAAAGTCAATTTATGGGGATACCAGGATACTCACATTAAGATACTTCTCTTTGAGAGGAAAACTGAAAACAAAAACAAAACAGCAGCAAAAACAAACCTTTGCTGCTACAGGTTCTAAACAATTGCTGTGGTTCCTGTTGTGTTTTAATAACATTTGCATAAACCACACATTAGCATGTTTTTATTTATCTTTGAATAAACATTGAATTCTTTCTGGAAGTTCATCTGAAGTACTCCCAGTTCCACATTCTATCCTCCACACAGATTCAGCTACAGGGGTTCATTTCAAGAGTAAGTTCCTAATGGCTCAAGGTCAGAGTCACTGAAGCACTCTTTGGGTGCAGCTGCTGTCTTCAAACCACAGTCACTACATAATCTTGCTTTGAAAGATAGATTTAAAATATACTGATCTCAGGACCAGCAGTTAGCGTAATGGCTATGTTGTTGAACTCCCATGTAGGCGATGGTGGTTAGAGTTTTGGAACCGGTGGCTTAAATCAAGATCCCGAGAAGAGAATGGAGGAGATGGGATTGCAGCATGGCCATCCCCTCTGGGGGGTGATTTCTTGCTTTCTATCTCTCTGTCTCTCTCTGTCTTTGTGGCAAGTGGATGCGCCCTATAGCAAAAGCCTCTCAAAAGAATATATACACACACACACACACACACACACACACACACACACATACACTGATCTCTGTGACTGAGGACCAAAAAATATCACTTGTCAGTTCCTTCAGAGCTGATACTTATGTGTCCACTTGAACATTGTGTTAGAATTCTTTGAGTATAGGGATATTTGAAAAGACCTACAATTTATCACAAAGAAACAAAGACATACAGCATACTGCAAATTCTGCGATTTATTTTAAAGCTGGATTTCCTGAAATCTCTGTTGGGCCAGTCCTGTGGCCTAACAGAACAAGATTACACATAGCCAACTGCAAGATTTGAATCCCAGACCCTGTGGCTGGAAAAACATTCCAGGCACATGTGAATGTGAACCCCAAGTCCTGATAGGGTGGAGAAATAATGGAGAAAGAA
>NW_006160117.1:4679917-4681071 GCF_000334495.1 Tupaia belangeri chinensis | reverse complement strand
CGGTATGGCCATGTCCCATTGAGGGGTGCTTTCTACCTCTCTCTCCATCTCTCTCTCTCTCTAGCATATACACTCTTTGGCAAATTAAACAAAAAATGAAAACTCTGCAACATTTCCCTTATATTGGGTTGTTGGAAAAGTCAGGATCTAATTTTCTATTTTTTTTAATTTAATTTTATTATCATCATAATCTTGTTTATATTGCATTGAATCACATATAACTTTACAGTGTATTACAATTCTTTTTCCAAAAGGAATGCCATGCAAGAACCTATTTTTCTAAGAAAAATGCATCATGACTTTTCCTATGACCCAATAGATAAGACTTTTCCTAACTATTTGTACATCTGTTTGTTCATGGGAAGATGTTTTTCAAAATTAAACTCAATGAAAGGGGCTCTTCAGAAGAAATTACTGACCACTTTCAGAAGTTAAAGCTCAAAACAAGAAACTATGCCTATTAAATTGTGTAATACATCAATAAGTAGGTATAAGTTTTTGGTCTTTATTCAGAAAACATATTAATAAAACTAAAGAAGCACTCCAATCCTTCTCCCCCTTTGTTGCACTGTAATATTTCATTTATTCATTCATTTCTTTTTTGGAATTATTTTATATGGGGTCATTTTTTCCTTTCCTGGCCATTATTATTTATCTCATCTCATAATTAGTACTAAAACTTACATGGAGAAGCGGAGTCATAAGAAATGACATGCTGCATCCAATGCACTGGGCACGCCACTGTGAGATAAAAAGATCTGTGACAACTTCAGATGTGAGGCCATTAAAAACAGCATGTTGATTTGGGTGTAATGAAGAAATCATTTGCTTGATAACACCATCTACACTTGCTGACTCCAGCTCCTCGTGTCTCTCCCACTTTAAGCACGACCATCAGATTTGTGTGCCTTCTGCTCCTGGGAACTGGTCTTGCCAAGGTCACTGATGACCTCATTTGATTTAATCTCTCAGCACAACTCTCTTCATCTTTGATTTGCATAATGTGTCTCTGTTATCCTGAGATTTCTCTTACTGCTTTGACAATTCCCTCTCTCCAATGCTCCCTCCCTCTTCTTTCTAAGGGTTCCTGTCCTTTAAATATTGGATTCTTCATATTCTGTTTTTTTTTTTTTTTTTTTTTTAGATTTTTTTCC
>NW_006160117.1:4671918-4679886 GCF_000334495.1 Tupaia belangeri chinensis | reverse complement strand
GGAAAGAGAAACCGTTGCCCTCTCGCCACTGGAGGGAGGATGGCCATGCCATAGTGCAGTACTTCTTTCTCCAGTCTCCTCTCAGGATTTTGGGCATGCACACACACACATACACTCCATGTATTTTTCAAGCTGCCAGGTCTGGGACTCAAATTAAGGAGTCAGCCATGTGGGATCCTGCTGCCTTAAGCACCACACCATCTGCTAGTCCCTATTTGGTCTCTTCTCCACATTTTTTTTTTTTTGGCCTTGGGGTGTGTGTGCTTCATGGAGAGAGAGACAGAGACAGTGAAAAGGTGAAAAGTCTCCTGAGGGGATGGCCACGTCATAATCCCTTCTCCTTTATTCATCTCCTGGAATCTTGGGCATGCATGCAGACATGTCCAGTGTGATTTTCAAGCCACTGGGTCCAGGACTTGAACCACAGTCTGCTATGTGGGAGTCCAGCAATATAACCACTATGTCCTCTGCTGGTGCCACCCCTCACATTATTGATCTATCATAATATGTACTGTGATTGTTCTACCTATTAATTATTTGCTGAAATTTATATACCTGGATATATCCCATGAGCCCACTTTCCACCTCTGATATCAATGCCTAGAGATATCCACCAGTTCCTTAAATATATTATAACCAAATCTAAACGTCCCATCTTGCTCCCTGCAATAATTTCTTCTGTATTTCCTAAACTAAAAAGCTTAAGAGGCAATCTAGATTCCTTTTTCTCCTTCATCCTGACATCCAATTGATAATCAAATACTACTGAGTTTTTTTTCTTTTAGTTTGCCATAGGGTACTTGTGCTCACTGAAGAAAGATGGAGAGAGTAGAGAAGGAAATCAACCCCTTGGTAGGGGTGGGGAGAAGCCATGCCGCAATACCTTCTCCATTGTCTCCTTGGGATTTGGGGCATGCATACACATGATCTTAGCATGTTTTTCAAGCTGTGGGTCCAGGACTCAAACCCTGCATTTGGTCATGTGTTATCCAGAAGCATTAATCTCCACACCACCTGCTGGCCAGATTTCTCCTCTTTTCAAGTGCATCCCCATCCCTTATCCCTAAATTTATTACCTCACCCTTATTTTCTCACCTGGAATGCCAGTATTTTATTAACTTATCTTTCTACCTTCAGTCTCAAACATTCCAGAAGGATTTTCTGCTATATTACCAGTATCATCTTACTAAAGTGCATATCCAATTAAATTGCCTTAATGGTTTTGGCTTCCCACCACTCACTGATGACAATTAGTACTCCTTACTGAGGTATATATTGGGTTGTCAGGAAAGTCACGACACATTTTGGCATGACTTTCTCGACAACCTAATATTTAGATCCTGGTCTGACCCTATCTCTTCCCATACCTCTAAAGCACAACTCAAATTATTTAAACATATCTGTATGTCTCTGAGTATTCCTCTAAGTTTCATGTCTCTGTATCGCCACTTCTATCTGTGCCTATCTATCATCTATATCTGAAAACCTCATCACTCTGATGGTACAAAATGGTGTCATCCCCTTGAAGCTGTCCTTATCATGACAGTCAGTAAAACACTCTCACCTGATAGTTTCTATAACATTCCTTACTATACTCTGAAACTTTGATGTTTATACATCTTCTCTTTCTAAACTGTAAACTTACAGAAGAAAGCTACCCTACCTTAAGTGCCTTGATATTTCTAGCACCCAGCCTATTTAGTAAGGATCTGATATGTGAGTCCTGAATAATTCAGTAAATCATACGTGATTCAGTTTAATTTTCTTCTGGCCTTTACTTCTCTCATCTTGGTTACCTCCATAGCTGTACCTTATTTCTTCACATTAAGATAAGCTAATAAACATAAAGTATAACTACCTTATTCAAGAGTTGTTCATTAATAATTGGTATTGTAACAATATATAATACTTTTGTTAGGGACATAAGTGTGTGTTCATGGATGTGTGTTTTGGCAGTAGATAGGTTGAAGTAGCATATAAAAACTTGGTCCTATGTCTTTACTTATTAATGTTGGTCTTGCTCCTACCACCTCCATACTCTTATTTTATAGGCAAGGAAAATAACTTCAGTGAGGTTGGCAAAGTCCCTTTCAAAGGCAGATTTATTGGAAAGCCAATGACACATAAATTTCAGAATCCCTTCATTAGCCTGGGCCCTTCCCATGGAAACTGCAGGAATTTGTATTCCTAATTTATTTTATGCAATAACATTGAGGTTGCTATAGACAATCTGCCTTCATAAATTTGTTCTCTTTTATAAAGTGCCCCATGCACCCCAACCCATCCCATAAAAATCTGTTAAGACTTCAAGGACTTAGAAAACCTTGATTCAACCCCTGCCGTTATTTTTTGATGGTAATGGTTATTTCTTGAGTAATTCTCATGTGCCAAGCTCTGTTCTATAAGTGGAATGCATTTACATCTGTATATATCAGAATATTCAGCAACCCATAACAGTTAGAGTTTTCAGTGATCTAAATATACTGTACTAAATGCTATTCATCCATCATTACATTGAATTCTCATAGAAATCATATGAGGGAGACGTTATCATTGTCCTGTTTTTTTACAAATAAAGAAGGAAAAGCAAGACAGATTAAGGAACTTGCCCCAGATCATCCAGCCAAGATCTGAAGGCTGGATTCTGGCTTGAATTCAGGCAGAAATTCTGCATGCTTTATCATTATCTCACATAGCTGGGGCCAGAGGTGACATAGTGATTAAGGTATTGGACTCCCATGTGGTGACCATGGTTAGAATCCAGGATCTAGTGGCTGGCTTTTTTATTTTCCCTCTCCTCCCCTCCCTTTCTGGTGAGTGCACATGACCTATGGAAAATTTTTAAAAATAAACAAAAAACAATCATTAACATGTAGTGATGAAACCCCATAGTTATGGACTAGGATACTCTTGGGGACTAAAAAAAAAAAAATTGAGAGAGATTTTTGCTATAGGATGTTTGTACTCACTAGAGAGACAGAGAAAGACAGAGAGAAAGCAACAAATAACCCCCGCCCCCAGAGTGGACAGCCATGCTGCAATCCCTTCTTCCAGTCTCCTCTCCGGACTTTGGGCACTCACACCCACGCCCAGCATGAGTTTTAAGCCACCAGGTCAGGGACTTGAACCATGGTCAACTATGTGGGAGTCCAGTGAGGTAACCATTATGCCATCCTGGTTCCGGAAATAAAATATTTAAACTGTTGTGAATATCATATATCATACAGTCTTAACAGTTTTATCTGTAAAACTTCCATGATCTATCTCTGTTTTCCATTTTTTTTTGTTTGTTTGTTTGTTTTTGTTGTTGTTATTGTTGGTTTTTGGTCTATAAGCCACATACACTTGCCAGAGAGAAAGAGAAGAAACTGAAAAAATCACTTCTTCCAGGGAAGATGTTCATGCCACAATCCTTCTTCTTTCAGTTTCCTCTTGGGATTCTGGGCACACATGCACACATGCCCAGTATCTTTTTCAAGCCACCATGTCTTGGACTTAAACCATGGTGGGAGTCCAGTGCATTAACCACCATTGCATCTGCTGGCCTCATTATTATCTGTTTTTAAATGTTTTCTTTGTCTGAAGTCTAACATCATTTCCTTAAATTTAGCTTCATTTCATGTTTTACTCAATGCCTCACTGAAATCCTCCTGTGTCCCTGTTCTCTCATGTAAAGTAGCTGTTACCATTCCAAAGGTTGGTCATATGTAGCAAGTGAGTGGAACAAAGTTCTCAAATACCTCCCAATGCTATTTTAAACTGGTTGTTGCTTGATAATTGTATTTCCAGCCACCTCAGTGTGTCAAATTCAGGAAGATAACTTTAAGATATAATTGAATTTTCATTGAGGCAATTTTGCTTCTATACATAAGATATGAATTACTCAGCAATTCCCAAATTTTGTCTGAGAAACCAAGCAAAGATATACTTGAACAGTGGCTCTAGCTTGATCATATGTATAAAGAAATATGATAATGTCATTTGGGGGTTTCATTTGCATAAAACAAATTTATAATTGATGTGCCACTTTGTGGTCAGCAGAGTTAATGGGCCTTTTAAGAACCTCTACTTAATAACAATAAAGTACCATTTTTTTAGGACTTAATGTTAGAAGAACTAATGCACCTCATGGTCTGACCTTCAGCTGCTCCTTGGATGGCAACTACTGTACCATTTCATGTTCCGAGATTCTCTAGATTGAAAGCTGACATTATAAAATCGGCACTCTCAGATGTTTTTAATAAAATGGGGATATTAATTGTGGATAGATAAAGCAGGCTGTTTAGTACACAGATAACACTTTAATAAGGAAGGATTTTTCACTAAGATTTAGATAATGCTTAACTTCCAAAGTACCCAAATAATTTCACTTGATATCCAGGTACTAGAAATGATTGCTATTACATTATACCTGATCTGGGAGGCTATCTACCAGTAAAATTTCACTTTTTGCAAAATACCGATGCAGTTAAGGAGTTAATAACTGCCACTTTCTCCATCCTTCACAAGCACACATGTCAAAATGATATGCAGTGGGGTGGTAAATAGCCCACTGCCCTGATCACAGACAGACAAAACAAAGCACTGATACTCTCATTCTAAATAGTAGGGTGTCAAGACTTCCTAGGCAAGAGTGAGTCCTTAAGTCAAGCCTCTCTTACAAAATTGTATAAGAGTATCTCGTAGCCTGTGAAAGTGTTTTCTAACACATCAGCATTTCAGTAGACTTGGCAAATTGTCACCAAGTTGTGTTGATTTGTCAAATGTGGTAAACAAACCTCCTTTGACTGGCAAATGCACTAGAGACTATACTTTACTGTTCTGGTTGGCAGAGTTCAAACTGAAGGGAAATGAATAAATACGAGGTTCACTAACATAAATGAAGAGCATATTCAGGGTTATCTAACAGCTTCCTAAAAAAGCATAGGGGTTTAAGACTAAAGATAAGCCCTTATAACTTGAGACTAAATATGAATAAAGAAGCCCAACGGTGTCATTATTTGGGTAGAAGCATCTCTTTTATATGTGGTAATGCAGCTGGTCATCCTAGAGAAGTAGACATAAAGATGGGATTTGAAAGATCTAAGAGTTATTCCTGAGTGCAAGGTTGAATATTTATGAAAGAAAATGAGAGGAAGTCAGAGAAACCTATCCCACCACAATATAGGTCTGACTCCTTTGAATAAAAGGGGGAAGTGAAGAAGGAAAGAAAGTAGGCCTTACACTATTCTGTAGTGTAAAACAATTTCTGCCAAGCTGATGGGGGATCGATCCTTGAGCCAAAGATGCATTCAGAGAAGTCTCATATATCACAAGAATGAACCTGCCTTTGTACCCTTGCTGCATTCAGTCATCTGCTGGGAGCAGTTCTCAGGGAGAGTAGCCTCAGTATCAAAGCAGTGATGGATCCAGAACTCAGCATCTGGAGCCAGAAGTCAAGGATGCTCTCTGCAGTAGAAGACGTGGGAAGGCATTTTCATGAGCATCAAAATTTATGTAGTCACTATACTTTCATGAGACTAAACCTTTTCATATAAATGTGCATGTAGTCACTAGAGTTTCATGAGACTAAACCTTTTCATATAAATGTAAGCTTTGACTGGGTAAACAAACATGAGTGATAATATTTCACATGTGCAAAAATCAAGTACTTTTCTCTTACAGATAAATAAATATTACTATAAAAACTTCAGCTACAACTAATAAAAGATTCCAGATAACTATAACAGTATTGATAGAATATCATACTAATTAATCAGTACCTTCAAAGTTATTCCTTGTTTGCTGATATTAACAATCTTTAGTACACACAGGTACACATCAGCTTTAAGATCTTAGTCCAACAAGAAAGTATTGACATCGGTTGAATAAAGTCAGTAGAGCAAATCAGTGAGATTGCTCAGATAAACCAAAGTTCAAAGGGCAGGGATAAAGATAAACAAAAATTGCTAGATCTAATATCTGCTATATAAGATGTATCAGTCACTATGCTAAAGTTTTTATAACGAGGGGCAAAGATGAGCAGAAAAGACACCTATGTACTAACCTAAATTTAAGTGGAGAATTCCATTTTGCTCTGATATCACAAATTGTCAAAGGGCTGGCTTAGGTTGGTGACTGATGCTGATTTGTGTATACTGGTAGAAACCTGACTTGATGGGCTATTTACATGAGAAACAGATGAGCTGAAACATTCCTTTTCCTGGATGCCCAGAAAGTAGCTCTCAAATTCCTAATAGAAGATAAGTGACAAGTGCTGATATTGGTATTAATAGCTTAGGATTCTCAAATCAACCTACTCACATGTTTTGCTTCTTGATGCCATTCTGTAAATTTTTGTGATATCCAAGAACATAGGCCAGAGATTTAAGGGGTCTCTCTGATGTAACTGTGTTAACCATATGCTGTGTGAAAGGGCTGTCTTCCTTGCAGAGGTATCTGAGGGTGGTTTAGTGCAAAGAACAGTAAAGACAGAGGCTTTATTTCCAATATTCTGAATGATTATTGCAAAATAAATACCTTACTATTAGGGTTTGGATAGTGGTCTGTCCCCCAAAGGTTCTCATTTTGGAATTTGGTCTTCAGTGGGTACTGATTGGATATCTCCCAGAAGTTCATGTATTGGGACTTGATTCCATTATAAAGGGGGTTAAGTGAAACATTAAACCCTTCAGAATGTCCTAGGACGGGGTTTTTGGGTGTGATTGGGTCATTAGGATGGGGCCACCACAACTGAGTTCTAGTATATACAAGGGGGAAGAAATGAGGTAGACAGAGACTACACAAATATGAACCATCCTCTGCTCTGAGTTCTGATTTCTTTTTTCTTTTTTCTTTTTTTTTCTTTTGAGAGGTTTTCACTATAGAGCGCGTGCACTCGCCAGACAGACAGCGAGAGACATAGAGACAGAAAGCGAGAAATCACCCCCCAGGGGGGATGGTCACGCCGCAATCCCTTCTCCTCCATTCTCCTCTCGGGATCTTGGGCACGCACACACACGTGCCCGGCGTGAGTTTTAAGCCACCGGGTCCGGGACATGAACCGAGGTCGACTACGTGCGAGTCCAGCGACATAGCCATTACGCTAACTACTGGATCCCTGAGTTCTGACTTTTGTCATTTTGTGATGCCTTTGGAATTTCTAGCAACCAGAATCATGAGTTTTACAAATAAACCTCTATTTTCTTAATAAATCACTCAGTCTCAGGTATTTCTGTTAGTAACACAATAGCAGACTAAGACAGTGTGAATGCTATTTGCCGGCATTGTAAAATGAAGAGATTGGTTAAGTGTCTTTGAAACAGTTTCCCAGACCCCTAGCATTTTAGTGTACTGCACAGGGATACTCCAGGAAAGAAAGGAAAACTAAGACTGTGGAGTGGTGCCACCAGCTATTTTATATTTGTTTTCCATAAATGATTACATCTGAAGAAAAATTTTGAGGATTCATATTAGTGGTATTATATGATTCTAGTCTCTTTCGCAACACAATTTCAATCTTTTAATTAAAATCGTGAGTAGTGGGAGAATTACATTTAGAGAACTGGGGTGAGGTAACCCTAGAACATACTTTTTCTATGCCTGGAGATACAGATATCTATAACCAAATAGCCACAGTTGGTAAAACAATACTATCTCATTTACATCCCATTGAATATCACATGGTGTGGAAAACTGGAAAAAACACATCCTAATCCCTAGAACCTGTGAGTCACTAGAGGTGTATCTAAAATAATAAAATATCAGGGAAATGAGGGAATCTTTGTGGATGTAATAAAGTTAAAAATCATGAGATTAGGAGATGATTCTAGATTATCCTAGTAGGTCTTAAATGCAATCACATGCATCCTTGGAAAAAACAGCAGTGAGAGATCTTGATTAGCAGAAGAAATGATGGAGTACTAAATGATTTGAAAATGCTGGCAGTGAAAACTGGAATGATGCATCCACAAGCCAAGAAATGTCAAC
>NW_006160117.1:4658422-4671887 GCF_000334495.1 Tupaia belangeri chinensis | reverse complement strand
CATCAGACACCAGAAAACAGAAGCAGTAATGAACTCATTCTCCCCCTGGAACCTTCTGAGAGATCATGGCCCTATTGACATTTTGATTTTATCTCAATGATACCGACTTTACAATTTTGGCTTCTAGAACTGTGAGAGAATATATTTGTGCTGCTTTAGGCCATCACAGTTTGTGGTAATCTGCTACAGCAGCCCCAGAAATCAAGTACACATGAAACAGTCTTTTTCTGCCTGATGTCCTATTTTCCACCTTCTGAAAACAACACAGGGCAGCCATAAACTAAAGGAAGTGGCATTTACACACGGTTGCCTAGAAAGACCACCCATTATTTGGAACACACTAACTACTAATGATCTTTAGTAACCTGGAACATAGGATGTTTTTAAATTCCGTAAACATTTTATTTAAGGAAATCATATATATAGAAATGTAAAGAAGTCATTAAGTGTAGAGCTTGATGAATTTTCACATCAACATGCCTGTATAAGCAGCAACAAGAGCAATCCTCATCACCTTCCCAGACACTTCCCCCAAAGGTAACTACTGTATCAACTTTTAAAACCCAATAGATTCATATTTCTTTCTTATATATTTTATCTAAATGGAATCATAAAGTAAATATTGGGTCATCTGAAAAGTCATGATGCATTCTTTGCCTAGAAAAACACAGAAAAATATGTCATAACTTTCCTGATGATTCAATGTTATTTTTGGTTAATATATCTATATCTATTGCTCTCTACATATAGAGAGACAGAGAGAGAGAGAACAAGAGTACAGAGTATTTTATAAGATAAAAACTACCGTTTCAAAAATTACCTCCATGTCATTCAATTATCTTTCTGTTATTTGACCTTAAAATTGTAGGTGAGTTCTGAACAATTGTAAGTCCTTTGATTAGATGTTCTAAGAAAAACTGGTTAAACTGACTGAAGTCTGAGTCTTATGTTTATGTTTATTACATTTTAGAGGTCATTTTAACATACTGAAAATTTTTTTTATCAGAATTTTTTTAAAAAATGTTCAAACTTGGTACCTGGCTCTTTTGAAGTTTCTCTTTCATATGATTTTGTAGGATGAAGAACATTAGACTTACAAAAGTCCTTAGTAAAGGTTACATGTTATCCCTAGAGAAGACATCTTGATAATTTTGCAGCTTCTCATATTAGTCCATAAGGATGTAAAAGTACAGTGAAGTGCATGTTCTCAGACATGAATGGGTACAAAAAGATGAAAACATAATTAATCCAATTGTATTTCTTTGAGATGTTTCCAATACTTCCAGCCAGCAGAACAATGGTGATTTTTTTCCTTTTTCAGCAGAAATAGTCTTTTTAAAAAAACACTCTGCTATGAATACATTTTTTTTTATTTTCTTGAGAAGAGAACTGCTGCTTTCTCCTCTTCCCAATGATAGTAATGCTCTAAGCTCTCTGTAGGCAAGTATGAAAGATTTTATAAAATACAAGATGATAAAGTTTACAGAGAAAAGTGCTAGGTTTCAGACTAATACCATCTAGCTTGGGCCTGAAAGAATCAGAGGTCTAAAGGTTTACAGACTCAGAATGAAAGCATGTATAACACCTAGCTATGAAAATTAGGTCATGTCAACAGAACCATTTTACTGATCACTTTGCATCTGAAAGTCCAATATTTGAGGAAATGTGACTATATTAATGGCAGGCTTGTGTCAGCAGTTGTAAAAAACGAGGCCTGAAGAGCTGAAAATTGTTTCCTTTCCTTGTTGTCTTCGTCCTAACTATTCTAGATTGTGCTGGATATCTGTCTTCATTCTACACCTTCCCTTTTACCCAGCAGTTGTCCCTAATTTGGAATTAATTTGCAAAGGTCAAACAGGTGTCTGGAGTACCCCAAATACACATGATTATACACCAATTTTGCTGACTAGCTAAACAATACACAGCTTCTTGGCTCGGCATGTATTTCTTTTCAATACACAAGTTTGGTGAAAGAAAAATATAAAACTGATAAATCTGTTAAATATTGAAAACCCAATCAAAAATAAAGAAGTTATTGTTTTCCATAGTGGAAAATTACATAAATGAGAAAGACCCTATAATAAACACTTTTATCATATAAAAAATTATTGAAAATAATTCATTCCATCAATATACACTTATTAATCTGGGAACATTTCTCTGCATGGAAAAGAAAATAGTGAAGAAAACAAATTCTTCCCTTGTGATATTTACACTTTAAGTGATGGGAAACAGTACAGAAATAGATAAAAATAGATACTATAAATCAGTGGTGGTAAAAGGGGGTGGGTTGCCATTTTAAGGTGGTGATCATAGAAGGTCTTGACAAGCAGTGATGTGAGTAAAAACTGGAAGATGAGTAGAGAAGTTGGGGGAACCATGAAGTAACTGTGAAGAAGGCCTTCCAGGGAACCAGCAGTTAGCATAATGGTTATGTTGCTGAACTCCCACGTAGTCAACTGCGGTTCGCGTCCCAGATCCGGTGGCTTAAAACTCACGCTGGGCATGTGTGCATGTGTGCCCAAGATCCCGAGAGGAGAATGGAGGAGAAGGGACTGCAGCATGGCCATCCCCCCAGGGGGTGAGTTCTCGCTTTCTGTCTCTCTGTCTCTGTCTGGCAAGCGCACATGCCCTGTAGTGAAAACCTCCCCAAAAAAAAAAAAAAAAAGAAGGCCTTCCAGACAAAGGGAACAACCAGTGCAAGGCATTTCCTTGGGAAGGAGTATGACTCATGTGACAGAGGGCCTTGTGCCCTAGAGTGGAGGAAACAAAGGGACAGGACTGAGAGGCAATGAGAGTCAGATGATTATACACAAGCATCTTCTGAGCAACTGTAGGGACTTAGACTTTTATTCTGAAAGAGATAAGAGACCATTACAAGTAAGGATTGCACAGAGAATATCACACAATTTGGACATCAAGGGATCGCACTGGCTACCACATTGAGGAGAAGGAAAAAAAATACATAAAAGGAACAAGAAGGAAAACAGAAAAATAAGGAGGTGACTTATATAAACCAGGTAAAAAACGAAGGACTTCATTTTTTGACCAAGATGCAGCATGGGGTAGTAAGAAGTAGTCAAATTTTGGGTCTACTTTGAAGGGAGACAGAATTTGCTGGTAAATTGTATATAAGAAGAGTGAAGGAGTTAAGGAAAACCTCCGCTTATTGTCTGAGCATGAAACGATGAAGTTTCCACTAAGGGAGGAAAGTAAGGAATTTGTTACATATCTGTTTAGTCCAAAAGGAAAGATGTCAATTGGACATAATGATATAAATGTCTGGAATTCAAAGGAGAGTTTCAAGATGGTGATGAAAATTAAGAAATCATTGACATAAAGATGGTACTCGAGGTCAAGATACTGGAAGAGATCCCCACTGGCATTAAGTATACAAAAACAAGATATCCAAGGACTGAGTCTAGAGCCTCTGATGTTTAGTATCTAACAGCTTTTCATAATTTCATGACGAGAGGCATTCCATAGATGGTCTCCAAAGATTCTGGATGAGATGGTTAAAGCAGAATACTGTAGAGTTAGCTAATACATTTAACCAGATGCTTTGTGTGAGTTCAGGTATACACCACCACAGCCTTAACCAAGTGGTTTCTAATATTCTTTGCAAGGCTGTTTAATTTTTACAACTAAAAATTAAATTCTCAGTAATGTACCTCTACAGACCTGTTAGAATGGCCAAAATCCAGAACAGTGCCAAATGTTCGTGAGAAGATGGAACAACAGGAACTTTCATTCATTACAGGTGATAATTCTATACATCAGAAGACAGTTTGGTGGTTTCTCATGAAACTTAACATACTTTTACTATACAGCCTCACAATCCTGCTCCTTAGAATTTACACAAAAGAGTTGGGGGCAGGGACCAGCAGTTAACATAATGGCTATGTCACTGGACACCCATGTAGTTGACTGAGGTTCGAGTCTCAGACCCGGTGGCTTAAACTCACACAGGGCATGTGTGCGTGCATGTACAGGATCCCTAGAGAAGAAAAGAGGAGAAGGGACTGTGGCATGGCCATCCCCCTAGTGGGTGATTTCTCGCTTTCTGTCTCTCTGTCTCTCTCTGTCTTTCTGGCGAGTGCACACGTCCTATAGCAAAAACCTCTCCAAAAAAAAAAAAAGAGAGTTGAAAGGGAGCCAACAGGTGGTATGGGATTTGAGGCACCAGACTTCCACATGGCCCACCATGGTTTGAGTCCCACACCTGGCAACTTGATTTCCTACTTCCTCTCTCTTTCTCTGTCTCTCTCTGGGCAAATTAAAAGTAAAAATAGTGATAAAAATAAAATAAAGTAATTCTTATTTTAAAAAAAGAGTTGAAAGTTTATGTTTACACAAAAGTAGGAGCTTTATTCATAATTGCCAAAATGTGGATGTAACCAAGATGTCCTTCAGTAGGTGAATGGATAAACTATGGTACATCATGCCAATGGAATACTGTTCAGTACTAAAAAGAAATGAGCTATCAAGATATGTAAAGGCATAGAAGAAATTAAATACAGATTACTAAGTGAAAGAAACCAATGTGAAAAGGTTACATCTATGTAAGGTCCCAACTATATGACATTCTGGAAAATAAATCTCAGACTTGGCAAAAGAAAGGGATGAATAGGTGGAATATAGATGATTTTTATGGCAGCAAAAATACTCCATATGATACTAAGATACTACATAACATCATACAAATGCCCAAATCCAAAGAATGCACAACACTAAGAATTAGCCCTACCAAAAGCTATGGACTTTAGGTGAGAATGTGTCAAGAGAAGTTCATAGATTATACAAAATGTATCACTCTGGTGAGAAATGTTGATAATGGGAGAGGCTATGCATGTGTGGGAACTAAGAATATATGGAAACCTCTCAATTTGCTTTGAGGCTAAAACTGCTCTAAAATCTCCCTGTATCTTCATACAATTCTAATATATGAATATCTGATATATGTATGCAATAGAATTTCTTGATTTATTCCTTGTATAGAAGACTTAATTTTGTATTGTTCAGATAAGATATTATATTAAAAAAATTGCTGCTTGCCTTTGCAATTCAAGGATTTGGTGGATGTTTAAACAAGTTTCCATTAGATTCATGAGCACTAATAATTTAAATATAAAAAGGATACAATTTAGAAATAAAGTATCCCTAGGTCCTCTTGGCTAAATCCTTAGTTGATAAAAATGTAGAGATATAAAATGTTCTCCCTTTAATTTGACATGGCTAGATTGTTTTAAATCATATAAGAAATTTTACAAGATTTATAGTTTATATAAATGTTTATCTCTTTAGTACATAATATAAATGTATGTGTAAAGAATATTAAAATGAGAATTTCAGAAAAACAATGTGATGGTATATAATATAAATATACATCAATTTAAATAAAAAAGTTTTAGCTTTGATTATATATATATAGATATATAGATATATAGATATATATATAGTTAGCTTATGTTTGTATATATATTCCCTAACCTCTTTAAACCCTAGAGAAAACTTGTCTAATAAAGAAGAGCCTACATTATTCTTCCTTCACACACTTTGATGCTTTACCTTTGGTATGCATTTATAATAACATTACAAATACCTTTTACCCCCACCTCCACCCTAGTCATCTTAGAAATTAAATTCACCGGAGAAGGCTTCTGAAAGGTTGTGATATTTCACCTGTCATACACACATCAATACATCATTTCTATCCTTTCTTGGCACTTGCTTTCAAAATCACTCAAAATGTAGGTAATCTTAAAACAAGAATCAAAGCCTTTTTTCCAAACACTATGATATTAGAGAGTCAATCTAGAATGCTATCAATAAGATAATGATGTCAATAAGACATGATGTCAATAAGATAATATCAGTAAGCACTACATCTCTTTTGCAAGGAAACACTGCAACTTGATCAAGTAATGTATACTTCACTCACTGTCACCAGTAGAAACCACATTTTCAAATGTAAAAATATTTAATTCAATGAAAATTAGTCTATGGGAAAGTAAATTATTTATAGACATCAATATTTTTCAATTAAAGATGATCATAAGACAGAGAAAATATGTGGAAGTCCATTAATACCATATCTTTCACAGGATCTCTCATATCTTCTTAAAGGAATCATAACAATACAAAGGTAAGACATGATCATGCCTTAAAGTGAGACATGAGTACCCATAACAGCTGACCCTGACCCATAAGTAAGCCTAGCCAAGACTAGGGGGTTTACTGTTCTAGAAAGGCTTTACTCATGTCTGATGGTTGCCTTGCTATTGGTCAGAGTGAGTAAGCCACATGGCTTCTATCAACTGGTGGTGGCAGGGTTCCAAGAAGACAAGTGAAAACATTCAAGGTCTCTTGTAGTCTAAACTTAGAAATGACATAATGTCAATTTTACCACATTCTATTTGTCAAACCAAATCACAAGGTCAGACTTGATGAGTGAGGTAGAAAATTAAACACCTCTTGATGGAAGGAGATGAAAAGTCATCGCAGATGGGTATGGATATGAGGGATGAGGTTAGTAAGGCTGCAATAAGAGGGGACATTTTAGGAGAGCTCAGAGAGCTGGGGGTTTGGTGGTGGGTGGGCATAGTGGGTAGATCAATAGTGGAAGCAGGGCGACCAGTTAAGTGACAATCCAGGAGAGACTTCTAACTATTGATTTTCAAGTACAAAACTCCCAAATACACACAGGCTGATCAACGTTTCATCATACTAAGTATCTAACACTCAAATAGGCATGCCTTACCAACGTACTGCTCTAAATATCTAAATATCTTGCATGTTCGTGTTGTAATACCCTAATTCTTGCCATGAAACCAAGTTTAGTTTTCCTTTTCTTTTTTTAATTTGCTAGAGGGCATATGTATTCACTGGAGACAGAAATAGAAAGACAGACAGACAGAGAGAGACATAGAAAGAGAAAAAGCATCTCTCATGAGGGATGGTCACACCACAATGCTTTCTTCTCCATTTCTCTCTTTGGGAATTCAGGCACACATGTACATGACTCTGGCATGTTTCTCAAGTCACCCAGGTCAGGCCTCAAATACAGCCATGTGAGATTCAGTCACTAGCTGGCCCTCATTGTGATTTTTTTTTTCTTTTCCCTCCCTACAAATCAAAATATGTAATGAAAGAAACAGCAAAATAAAGTTTGAATCTGTAGCAATTCCTACAGTTAATACCCAACTGACAAAATCTGCTTTTATTTTATTTTATTTTTTTTTTTTTGAGAGAGATTTTTGCTATAGGGCATGTGCACTCGCTGGAGAGACAGAGAGACAGAAAGCAAGAAATCATCCTCCAGGGGGATGGCCACACTGCAATCCCTTCTCTTCCATTCTCCTCTCAGGGTCTTGGGCATGCACACACATGTGCTGGCATGAATTTTAAGTTGCTGGGTCCAGGAAACAAACCACGGTAAACTATGTGGAAGTCCAGTAAGGTAACCTTTACATAATCTGTTGGGCCCCAAAACATGTTTTTTAAACTTCCAAAATACAAATTTGATATTGTTATTATTTTTAGAAAATCCAAAGATTCAGGTTATCTAAAGTAGCATCAGTAAATGATGCACTAAACTATCAATCTAGTGACAAGAGAATTAACCACTGAAAGAATGATGGGAGCATAGCAAATTGTTCATAATGATGAAAGCCATATACTTGACATCTAACACATGGGGCAGAACTGCTTTAATGGATGGTCCTGGGGACATTTACAGGACTGCTGCTTTCTTTATACATTCACCTATGTTCCACCTTAAGCTCATTAATTATATGAGAAAATGATCCAGATAAGCTAGGAATTATCTTACACATTATTCTTTATAACATAGAAGAAATGTGAAGCCCCGTAAAATAATTTCATAAGTGAAAAACAAGTAGGTGCTGTATTACTAATCCCCAAACTCTAAAACTGTAACAAAAAACTGAAAAAAAATTACAATTTTATTCATAAATATAAAATTGTCAGATATGAAAAAATAAATTTAAAAATTCTATAACTTTGTTGCATTTGTAGTACCCTGGTCTTTACTTTTTCAACCTTTTCTGTGACTTAGAAGAGACTTTAGTCACCATGAATTTACCAGAATCTTGAAACAGAGTTAAATTGTATTAAGCAAAAAAGAAAGAAAGAAACCTATTTTAAAAGCTCAATGCAGGGAACCAGCAGTTAGCGTAATGGCTATGTTGCTGGACTCCCACATAGTCGACCGCGGTTCGTGTCCCGGACCCGGTGGCTTAAAACTCACGCCGGGCGCGTGTGCGTGCGTGCCCAAGATCCTGAGAGGAGAATGGAGGAGAAGGGATTGCGGCGTGACCATCCCCCCTGGGGGGTGATTTCTCGCTTTCTGTCTCTATGTCTCTCTCTGTCTGTCTGGCGAGCGCACGCGCCCTACAGTGAAAATCTCTCCCCCCCCCAAAAAAAAAGCTCAATGCAATAAAATTCTGTAGCTTACTTCGGAAACATATTTGAATAATCCACATTATCACTAAATGATTGGATTTATTCATTTTTTTTTTTTGCCAATCCATACTTCCAAGCTTTTATTGAGTAAAAGACATCTATTGTACACTATGCAAATTGTTAATGATTTCATGCATTTAATAAATGTTGACTGAGTGTCCACAGTACACAAGCTCCCTGATATGTATGCATTAAAAGTAATTGTCTTAAGTGATAATTAGGGGAAAGGAGAATGGAACATTTGCTGATTGTTTTTCTATGTGTTAGGCTGTTTTGGGGTACACTTTAAATTCTCTCAGGAACCCCAGGAGGTTCAACAGTTAAGTAATTTGCCAAAAGTCATTAACTAAATTGTGGCAGGGCTTGGATTACTGCAAAGTGTCCTATTCAGTGTCCACACCTATACATTTTCCACTGAAATACATTTTTTATACATGTTGAACAGTTCTTAAAAAAAAAAAAAAAGGTAATAAGAACTATTCTTATAGCCATACTTCAAAACTCTTTTTTTACAATCACAAAATAACATATAGTTCCCAGCTCTGGCTATTTCAGCTCTAGGCTCTGTTCTTGCCAGACCCCTTTAAAAACATAATCATAACACATTTATCTTTGAAGTACATAAGTAACTAAACATATATGGTTCCAAATTATGGCAAGAAAAGCTTTAAAATGTCCCTACTTTTTGCTAAGTGTTGAGAGAGGTTTGACAAATAAGGGTGAGCCATTAAGGTTGTATCATCAACTGAGAAAGGTTTGGAAAATCAGGTCATTACATTTCTCCTATACTATCCAATTTTGAGTCCCACGGCTGCTGTAGCTCATGGGGATGTCTGGGACTACTCAGAATTTAGATGAATCTGATTATTACATCATGTATATTATCTCATTTTAACATTCATAACAGTCTCTACTTGAAATACATAGTCCAATTGAAGTATCTAAAAGTCAAAAAATATGAATTTCTAATAATGTTTTTAACCCTTCAGTAATCTATAAACTAATCTTTGAAAGAACATACTACACAGAAGCCAATGATACCAGCCTTGGTCCTCCTCCTATGATAGCAAAAAAATTGTCTTCTATCTGATGTATTTCAGACTACCACTGCTTTTACCTGATGCATTCCCAAATCTCTCCCCAGGCAATTGTGACATGTATATCAAAGGTAGAGAACAATTGCTTTATGATGATTGTCAATGTCATTGCCATTTCCCTTTTTTAATTTGCAGAAGGAATAATTGTGACATGTATATCAAAGGTAGAGAACAATTGCTTTATGATGATTGTCAATGTCATTGCCATTTCCCTTTTTTAATTTGCACTAGGAATGGAGGATTATATGCACACAAGGTTTTTCTGTTTATGAACCAATTTACGAAAAGTGTTCTTAGTAATATTCTACAATGTTAAAAATATTTATCATTTTACCTTGTTTCCCTTATACTAGTGTTATTTGTTTGCTGAAAAGCTTTTGCTATTATCTCGAGAATGTGTCTATGTGGTTTCTAATTTTAAATTCATAATACATAATTCTTGGTGATCAGTTTAGTCTATGAGTTGGATTTTTTCTTATGTAAATTATCCTGTTAAGTTATGCATTATGGTATAATACTTATAAGAAGTTCTCAATCTCCTACCTTATACTAGTGTTATTTGTTTGCTGAAAAGCTTTTGCTATTATCTCGAGAATGTGTCTATGTGGTTTCTAATTTTAAATTCATAATACATAATTCTTGGTGATCAGTTTAGTCTATGAGTTGGATTTTTTCTTATGTAAATTATCCTGTTAAGTTATGCATTATGGTATAATACTTATAAGAAGTTCTCAATCTCCTAGTCATAAAAGGCTTTGTGGTGAACATAATAAATGTAAATGTATCCACTGGTAGACTATTGGAATATTAAGTATTGCATATTTTCCTACAATAAAAATTGAAACAGACATTTCAAAAAGATTTATAGGATTCCTTTAAGCTTAGGATATTAGAATATTCAAATACTTACACTTTGACAAACATTGACAATATTTTTTATATTATATTGAAAATTATTTTCCTCTGAGATCCTCTGCTCACTTTCAAAACTTACTATTCAGTATATATAATGTTATACTAAAGTAGATTTGTTCAGAAACAGGACTATTGTGCAAAAACATATATAAGACGTATTTTCTTTGTAAATTAGGTTCCGTGCCTGTTGATATTAAGAAGTTGATTTGGAGGACATAACATAAGGTCTCCCACAGCTCCAATTACTACTGTATTGTCTGTCTAGTTCTTGCTTCCAGTGGCTCTAGTCCTGGTGATAATTCCACTGAGAAGTACAACTTAGACATAGCATAAGTCTTTCTAAGATATGGTGAAAAGATGAAGTACACAGATTTTGTACCTCAGAGGGATAAAGAATGATTGATAGAGGTTCAAAAGGATTTGGGGAAGGATATTAACTAGTGGAAATAAAATTGAAGGTAGGAGCCAGCAGGTGGCATGAAGGTTAAAGCGCTGGATCCACATGGTTGACTATATGATTTGGGTCCCAGGCCCAACAACTTGAAAATCACACAGGGCATATGTGTGTGCAAGCCCAAGACCCTGACAGCAGAATGGAGGAGAAGGAATTGTGGCATGGCATTCTCCTCTAGGGTGTGACTTCTTTCCCTCTGTCTCTCTAGTGAGCGCACATGCCCAAGAGAAAAAAACTAAAACGGAAATTAAACATTGCAGATAGAAAGGAGGAACAACATCCAGTATTATAAAATACAGTGAGGAGAATATAGCTAGCAACAACTTGCTGTGCATCACAAAGTAATTAAAAGGGAGGATTTGTACAAATAATGACAAATAGTTGAGATGATAGATATGCTAATTACCCTGAATGAATCAGGACACATTGTATTCTTGTATGGTAAAATCATATTGCATTTCCCAAATGATGTACAATTATTATGTCAATAAAATTATTTTTAAAAATACACTATATCATACTCAGAAAGTTAAAAAACATTCTTTATTAAAGTCAGTGTAAGTGAGCTTCTTTCCAAACACAAAAAATAAAATTTATAAGTAGTATACATTTTTAAAAATCCTTTAAAAGCTTTACGGTGGAAAAAAATGTGTTTGGTGGTAAAATTCAAATAAAATCTGTATTGAGGTAATAGCAGTATACCAGTGAATTTTTTAGCTTTGATAATGTACTATAGTACATTATCTGGTATTGCATATAATTAAAATAATCTATTATTTTTTAAATATATCAAAATTATGTCTGAGATTTTATATTTTCCTTTACTAACTTGGATAACAATACTTTATATCAATATTTTAAAATCCATTTTAATTATAATGAAGTACATGTCATTCCTTTTTTGTTTTTAAATTTGTTATAGGGTGCATGCATTCACCAGAGAGAAAGGGGGGGGGACAAGAAAGCACTCCCCAGGGGGGATGGCCATGTCTCAATTCCTTCTCCTCCATTCTCCTCTTGGGATTTTGAGCCTGCACACACATACAGCAAACATGTTTTTCAGACTACTGGGTCTGGAACTTGAGCCATGCAGTTGGCCTTGTGGGATCCCTTCACCTTAACCACCACACAACCAGCTGGCCAGCATAGAGCAACCTAAAGGTGACCTCCACTGTAGGAAAGGAGTAAAGATGATGGTTGTAGTATCAGAAAAGCACCAGTTTTAATAATGGACCAATGGAATTGCTGCTTGAATAGACTAATTAGAGCTACACAAATTTCAATTCTTCATTTGTACACATAGACTAAATTGAGACTAGAAAAAGAAGTATTTCTCCATTTCTGAACACATTCAGGGAGATTGTCTTTTGACCAAACTTAGCTGTCTCACAGATGAAGTCACACACGATAAAGTCTTTCTGCTAGACAAACCTCGTGGGTCAGAATTTGTCTTTCTGGTAGTATATGACTTTTTCTGGTCCTTATCTACTTTGGATCGGTTATAGATCAATATGTATGTGTTCAGCTGAAGCTTACATATGTATTATTAAATGTTCATCACAACTGCAGCAATTATTTAGAATTTAGACCCAAAAGCATTTTTTTCGAGGAGGAGTACTTTGATCACTGACATTGGTTGCAATAGCCAGGTCATGGTAATAACAAAACAAAGAAAGAAAAAAAAAGAAAAAAAAAACAATTCTGAGTTGATTTATTACTGTTTTTTTATTTCTTTAGCAGGGAAACATTCCCCTTTTATTGATTTCAACAAGACTCACTCAACCCAGATATGGTACTCTACAAAATACTGAATCATATGCTCTTCCCTGAAAGGATTACACTCATCTCTCCTCTCTGTACCTCCGCTTTATCTATTTTTTATTTGAGGAATATTCATCCCTTTTACTTATCATTTCTAGCTGTCAAAATCTCATTTTTAATCTTGGTTCGAGTTGCTCAAATACTAAAACCCAAAGCTTAGATTCTGTGTAGTGTTGTGGAAAGCGTACTGGACAGGGAATTACAAGACCTAATTTCTAGTACTTACTGTCAAAACAATATATGCTGCATTGCTTACTAGATATGCAAGCCTTCTGGGCTTCAGTTTCTAGAACTCTCAAATGAAAAGTTTAGACTAGATAGATTCTGAGACTCCTTCTAATTTCTTTTTTTAAAACTTCAGTTCCATGGTATGGTTTCTATCCTTAAAGTATTTCTTTATCTATTTCCACACAACTAGTGTTCTCACTTGAGTGATTCTAGGGCATTTATTTCCAATGATGAAGTAGAAGTAACCAAAAGAATCCATAAATACCTGACGATAGATGATGTATGGTTGGTGATATCATGAACATAACAGCATCTAAAAAAATGTAAAGCTAAGAAGGTCAGAGTAGTAGGATAAAACTTCACTAAAGAGGGGATTTGAACAGGGTAACATAACAGTTTGCAATGGAAGGAGATGGGGCCTCAAGAAAGGAGACAGTATGTACTGTTGATACATGGGTGAAGGCAG
>NW_006160117.1:4639938-4658406 GCF_000334495.1 Tupaia belangeri chinensis | reverse complement strand
AGGAAGGAAGGATCATATGGTGGTAGGATGGATACTGCACAAACCAAAGATCTAGTAATCAAGTCTAAATAAAATATAACCAAACTTACATGATTTTTTAAATGGTTTTTGCCATAGGGTGTGTACAGTTGGCGGAGGGAAACGAGAGAGAGAGAGAGAAAGTGAGAAATCACCCCCCTGGGGGATAGCCACAACACAATCCCTTCTCCTCCATTCTCTTCTCGAGACTTTGGGGCATACGTGCAAGCTTACCCAGCGTGTTTGCAAGCTACCATCTTCCGGACTCCAGCTGTGGTGTCTGCCATGTGGAATCCAGCACTTTCACCACTGCACCACCTGCTGGCCCCATAACTTTTCAGTAATTGGTAGCACTGTATTATTGAATAGTGCCTTTACAATCCAGAAGCCATCTCCTATCATCCCTGGAAACTAACATCTTATTGCCCTGTTGCCTATAAGCAGGAAGACATAAAAACATTATTTCCCATCTATTCTTTGTCTCACCTGTAACACTTGAATCAATCAATTCAGTTATTCCCTAACTCCTGGGTTGTCAGAAAAGCCATGAAACATTTTTTTTCCCCATGGAAAAACATAGAAAAATACATCATGACTTTCCCGATGACCTAATATATTTCATTTTCTTTAAAACAAAGAGACAAATGTTAATGAAAAAGAGTAAAAATTGTTTACAAAATTCTAACCAGGCCTTTTGTTCCCTCTGAAGCATGCCAAAGATTTTAAAATGAGGTATGTTAGCCAGCTTCTCTTTCCAGCTCACCCTGAAGAAGTGAGACATGGAAGCGGGCTAAAAACTAAAATTCCCAGTAATATATAATCATGCAACACATTTTCATTCTCATAAATAAATGAAACTGAGTTCAGCTGGTAAGTTTATAATAATTGAAGAGGGGCCAAAGGTGGCATGGTGGTTAAGGCACTGGATTCCTATATGGTTAACTATAGTTTGAGTCCTAGAACAAATGTCTTGAAATATCACGCTGGGCGAGGGTGTGTGCATGCCCCAAATCTCCAGAGGAGAATGAAGAAAGGATTGAGTCATGGCCATCCCCCCTGGGGGATGACTGTTCATGTTCACTTTCTATCTCCCCTCTTTTTCTCTCTCCAGTGAGTACACATGCCCAATGGCAAAAACCTAAAAACAAAAAAACTAAAGAAATTAGTATGTGAGATAATACATATGAGTCATGCCACAATGTATATACTTATACATGATATTTTAAGCCATAAATATATAATTATCAATTAAAATATTAATTTTAAAAGATAATAATGATTAATGGTACTGATGATGCTGACCATAGCAACCACATTTATACTGTGGTAAATATAAAAATTTTCCAGTTTTTAATCCTTAATTTCTTAAGTTACCTTCCTATAGATGTGTGACCTTGGTGAAACATCAACTTCCTTCATTTTAAGCTTTCCATTAACTATGAAAACTAGTAATACAAAAATAAAACATAATTTAATCTACTGTACTGCAATCCTTTGTCAAGCACCCTGGAATATATCCTTTTCTCATTAAATAAGTTTAGTCAAGTGGCTTTTTTCCCATTAGCCCCTCAACCTCAAAGAGGGACATGAGTTAACAACCCTAGCAAGCATTTCAATTTTATTTACTTTTAATTGCTATTAGTGTGTGTTTATATATGAACTCTACACACACACACACACACACACACACACAAACATACACACACACACATAAAATAACTGGGAAGCAAAAGGCATTTTATAACTTTTGAGCCCTTTGGCATACTTCCTGGAAGTCTCAGTAATGACTATAGTTACTCCTAATTGCCTTCAACACACTTACATGAACGCTACATTCAGTTGAATTATTTCCTGGATTCCCTCTAATTAATCTGATAGCAGCTGTTTAAGGCCTGTGCTGATTAACAGTTGCAAGACAGCTAAATGCCTAGTACAAGAAAAGCTCTCTGAAGCTTACGTATGTTCATCCACATAATTTTGTCTTTTAGGCATCAACATTTCAAAAAGGGTCTTCTATTTTTAGATAACTTTATTATTTGTTTATATAACTCAAGGGGTTTCACTCTAACATATTGAAATATCACCTTAATATATTTAATAAACATTTTAATAAATATTATGAAAATTCAACATTTCGAAAAGCAAATATAGGAAGCCACTTGAAGGATCTGAGGGAAACAATAAATGAGGAAGTATTACAGAATGTTTGTACTGGCTTCCTTTTCCTGGTTCAGAAAATATAGATGAACTTTAGAATTCAAATGATATATTAAATAAGTGACTCACTTAAAGTGCTACCAGGCAAACTTATAATGTCAAACTATACATACTTGTTGATATTTTATTCCTTTTGACCTACAAAAATGGCAATTTGATATGTTCCAGCCAATATGTTAAATTCAAATAACCACACTTAAATGACACTTTCTTGAATTAGTAATCTTTAAGGCTACATTTCGCCTGTTAGAAAATTAAACCACTATATTTATCATTCCTTTGTAAATGCCTTAGAAGCATGAAATTTCCTAAGATACTGCCAATTCCTCTGTAAAAGTCTTAGAAGAATGAGATCTGTTAATATACTGTGGTTGTTCTGTAATAGCGTTCAAACCATGAGATTGCCTAGGATATTTTCTCATATTCTGGTATAGGTCCTCTCACCATGACAGTTTTTGGACTAATAGTTCCCACCTAATTGCCATTCCTTCACCTTCCCCAGCAAGTGTCTTTCTTTCCTTACATAGTACTATTCCCTCACCCAGCCTGGAAAAGCCTGTTTAAATCCTTCAGAAGGAGGCTTAAAGTTACTTCCTGGAAAAAAAAAATTAGATATTCATAAATTCACATGCCTCTCTCCGGGAAGCATAAGCCATCAGGGGTCATGGTCCAAGGGAGTAGTTGAAGGTCAATACTGCAATGGACAATATTTTCAGATATGATTTCATGGAAGATGCCCTAAGTACAGATTTTAATGTGTGGTATCCTTATTTTTAAATCTGGCAACAAATCGAATATAAGTTTTAAACTCTTTATACATTTACTGATTGGTTTCTGCCTTTAGTGTCAGTTTGTGGCCTTTTATAATCCTCGAGGACCTTTATGTACTATATTCTTCCATTGCACCCTTGTTACTCTTATAGATTATCTTTCCACAGAGCATAATAGGAGTACATGTATGTGTGTGCACATTCTGCTGGTGTTTGGCACACATCTGAGCTCAAGAATGTTAGCTATTAGAAGGAGCAGTCAACATATAATACTTGAAAAGGAGAGAATTGGAATTATAGAGTATCTTTCCAGAGAGCATAATAGGAGTACATGTACATGTGTGCATACATACATAAGAAGTTCACCTCAATATAATTGCAAAAGTTGTTACTGAATTTCATATTGTACTTTCTAGAAAACATCAACTTAATATTTACACAAATTGATTAAAATTATAAAATGAAAATTGAACCCACAAATACAGAAGGGTTCTCAAGGGCATTATATTACATGAAGGCCATCAACAGGTTTTAAATCAGAGCCTATTTCTCCTTCATTAGTTGCATACATAAAATATCCCAGAAAAGGCGCAATTACTTATGTTCATTAATATGCTATTAAGTTATATATTGTGCATGAACTCTATAGAATGCAGTCAAATCTAGAAATTTTTGTAAATAATTGTTGGTATTGTGAAGACAGTTGCATCATAATATACAGTAGATATGGATGTTCGAAATTGAATTGGTATTGCTCTGAACGTTCACAGTGGAAGTTACTTTAAATATAAAAATAAAATAAAGCTGCAAATTGATTTTAGTTACCTAAAATACAACGTAGAAAAAAAAATCATGTTGTTTTCCAAATAAAGGTAACTTACTAGCTTACTGTCATAAAATTCTATGCCTTTCAAAATATTTAGTAATTTAGGCTTGATTTTTCTTAAGTTCAGATGAACTTGGAAGAAATTTTCAGGTTTTGTATTTCTAGTTTATTTCTCTTGAGTAGCAGCAGATGTTTAATTTTGGAAAGAAGCAGTATTTATGATAAAATGAATAATTATCTTAGGATTCTGAAAAGCACATTTAGAATTTAGAAAGACTTGTATATCTTTATGTTGAAAAATACTGAAAAAACAATCATTCAAGTTCTTCAAATAAATTATATTTTTTTTTAGGAGAGATTTTTGCTATAGGGGGTGTGTGCTTGCCAGAGAGACAGAGACAGACAGCAAGAAATCACCCCCAGGAGGATAGTCACACCATAATCCCTTCTCCTGCCTTCTCCTCTCGGAATTTTGGACATGCATGCACATGTGCCCAGCATGAGTTTTAAGTCACCAGATTCGGGACCACATTCGACTATGTGGGAGTCCAGTGATGTACCCATTATGTCATCTGCTGGTTTCAAGTTCTAATCTTTTAAAAGTACTTCACTTGAATTCTTTAAAGTACTAGAATTATTCTTTAAATAGAAAGCATCAATAGTTTTTTTAAAAGTATAAAATAAAAAATAACTATCAAAATATGATAATATAAACAAAAATTTTCAGAGAAGGACCTTTGAAATGGTACCCCATGAAATTAAAAATCCATGCCACCATGAAACAAAAAAGAATACTTGAGGAAATTACCAACATCAACTTTTTCAAAACAATGAAAATTAACCAAAAGGTAGCAACAATTTGAATAGCATTTATTTAAAAAAAAAAAAAATGGCTGTTTCAGGAAAAACAGCAGGCTTTATGACATTTGAACTTTCCCTATTCTCATCCTCCTTCCCCCAACTCTGTGTTGCCTTTTTATTATTTTATTTATTTAAATGCATTCATTGTACATCAATACAGTATGCAAAATGAGATTTTTCCATCCAGAATACACTGTATATTGGCTCAATTAAGGATATTACCATACACATTATCGTCAACAAATAATTTCCTATTTCTTGTTTCTTATATGTTTTGTTTCCCCCTCCCCTTTATTCCCTACCTCTCATCCTCTTCCAAGTCCCCCCACACACACACACACTGTCTCTGGTATCTACAGTTGTTTTCCATGTCTTTTTTCCCCCCACATTTTATTGATTCACCCAAGATCTTAATTTTAAATTTTTCAATAGCAAGCACAGTTGAGATATATGAATCCATTGTCTGTCTTTAGGCATAAACATCAGTGAGTGAAGTGACCATACTAGAAAGTAGTACCTAGCTGAGGCTATATAGCTTACTGCAGTCATTAAATGGGTATTAATAGGTATTTTAAAGCATTTTTTAATTTCAAAAAAAGTTTGTTTTAATAGATCAAAAAAAAAAAACTATTAAGAGAAATTTGCTTAAAACTTAAAGCCAGAAAAAAAGGTTAGCATTTAGTTTAAATAATAGGTAGATGATCCTATCAACAGTTCAAGAGAAGACAAAAATCCTTAAATATGGAAATCAAAGTATCAAAGAAAATCAGTAATGTTTTCATCTAAATTCAAAAAATTCAACTTTGCTAGTTCAGTCTCATGTATTTAATCTCTCTTTTATTGAATTTGCACTGTTACTGTGGTGTGTTTTTTCCATTTACACTCTGGAAGCTAACATTCAACTCCAGTCATTAGGATGGCCATTCTCTTGTGTTTTTGTTGTTGTTGTTGTTTTTTGTACTCTTATTTTTGTGTGTCTGACTTGACTACTTTTCCTGGTATAGCACTCCCTTCAGCAGTTCTTAGAGAGCTGGTCTGGTGTTGGTAAATTATTTCAGGTTCTGTTTAACTGAGAATGGTTTTGTCTTTTTTTCCCCCCCATAGGAAAGATAATCTTGCTAGGTATAGTATTTGTGGTTTGTTTTTCACTTAACACTTTGAATCAATTTTCTCATTCTTTCCTTGCTTGCATTGTTTCCGATGAGAGGTCCAAATGTTGGCCTGACGGGATATCTTTGAAAGTAACTTGACATCTCTCTCTTGCCAGATTTAGTATCTTATCTCTATTGTGGTTTGATCAATATGACGATGATGTGTCTTGGGGAAGATCTTCTTCGGTTGATTCTATGTTGAGTCCTTTGAATTTTTTGGGTCTGGATGCTTGACTGCCTCTCTAGATTTGGAAAATTTTCTTCCAGGATTTCATGGATTAGATTATCAATGCCCTTATTAGTTTCTTCATCTTTTGGGATACGAATGAGCTGAATGTTTGGACATTTAATGGTATCTAGTACTTTTTGCATGTTATTCTCATTTGGGGTGGGGGTATTTTCTCAGTCTTTTTGGTGAACTTTCCTAGGTCAGAGGTTCTATCTTCTACATCTGAGATTTGATCTTCTGCATTATCTAATCTGCTTCTAATACTTTCAAGGGAGGTTTTAATTTCCTGGATTACAGCCTTCATCTCTAATAATTGTTTGATTCTTTTTTATGATGTGTATCTCCTCTTTCAGATTGTGCAAGACCTTACTCACTTTATGGAATACATTGTCTCTTTTTTCTCCTGCATTTTCTGGACTTTGTTGTCTCTCTTCTCTTGCACCTCTGATAGCTTTGTCACTATGAATATTCTAAATTATTTATCTGACATTTCAACAAGTTCCCTCGTATTGTCTGTGGAGGAAGAGGAGTTATTCTTTTCCCTTGGTTTCTCATATTTCTTGTGCCTCTGCAGTAGTTTCTGGTCACCTGATGGATTGTATGTTTTTTCCTAGTTTTCAGAGTTAAATTTGAGAATTCAGAGGAATGCAGGAGGAGGTGACCTACAATCTCTAAAAAGTACTGCTTTTCTCTCTTTGCACAGCTGATTCAATGGAAATTGAGGATTATTCTGACCCTAAAAGTATTCAGATATTTGGCTACTGAGCACCTGGACCTGTGTAGAAAATCAGTGTGTGGCGGTTGAACAGAAAAGTGAGAAAGGTAAAAAGAAAAGAAAAAGAAAAAAGAAAAAAATTAAGCAAAATATTAAAACTGTGCAGCATGAATGGGACCACTCAGAACTCAGATATAGAAAAATAGTCTAGCAGACAATGAAGAAGATACAGTAAGCCTGAAGCTTCTCAGAAAACTCCATTCCTAGATAACAATTACTACTTTATCTGTCTTGCAGGTAGATTTAAAAGCTCCATTTGAGAACTAATCTTTATTTGACCTGACTCAGAACTTGCTCAGTGAGGAAAGACCTACCTTTGGAATGTATGGCAAAAAAATAACAGTAGCAATTGTTTAAATTTGCAACTACCTGAGGCGGTCAAAACAAAACAAAACGAAGCTCTAAAGGAAAATAAGATAGTCTTGTGGAGGTATGGGGGCTTTGAAAAATTCTGACATATTTATGAGGATCTAGGAGGCCACATAAATGTAAAGGGCTATGGGCATTTCTAGAAAGACCTGAGATGGCCTTAATCACTCACTTGTGGCTGCCCTGGATTCTACACAAGAAGGATGTAAAGGCTGAGGCAGAGTTGTTAACAGCCAAAGTGTTGAAAATATTCTTCAACACACACATAGAACTCCTGGGCAAAGGTTGAGAGGATTACACATTCAAGTTATTAGAAAACAATCTGCTCAATAATTAGCTGACCAGTAAATTAGCCAAGAAGATACTTGGGAGGCTGTGTCTGAAAAATAATATAGACTGTAAAAATTAGTTTAGGAAAGTTATTAAACAATAGCAACAACAAATCCTGGAACTATGAAGGGTTGGGTGGTGAATGAGACTTACTTTTCCAGGTAGCCAAGGAATTAAAATGGTCAATGTGTACTGTTCTGAGCAAAAAAAAAAGAAAGAAAAGAAAAACACACACACAAACACATAAAACAGGAAAGTACAGCCCCTTAAAGAAGGGGACAAAAAGCCATAAATACGAACTGTAGAACTGTTGGAAAGGGAGTCCAAATGTGGGACTTACTAAGGAAAGACCCATTATAAATTATTACACATACCAATAATAAAAGGAATATATGAAGAAATAAGGACAACATAATAATTATATCTGGTAGCATAAAGGTAATGCAACTGAACCCATCTGGAAAAGGTCCCGAGTTCATGTCCTGGGACCTCCCTAAGAATGCCAGGCATGTACTATATACCCAGGCCAGCTGACACTGGCGATGATTCATAAAGAGCTAGAAGAAAACTTTATCAGCATGATAAAGGACATCTATGAGAAACCTACAGCAAATATCACATGATAATAAAAGGCTGGTTTCTTTCTTCCTAAGATCAGGAAGAAAACAAGAATTTTAACACTCATGATTTTTATTCAACATTGTATTGGAGATTCTTACTAGGGAAATTTGCCAAAAACTAAAAAACAAAAAACCAAACCCAGAAATAAGAGGCATCAATAACAAGAAAAAAGGGACCAGCAGGTAGCTTAATGGCTATGTCACTGGACTCCCATGTAGTCGACCATGGTTCAAGTCCCAGACCCAGTGGCTAAAACTCACGCCAGGCACGTATGCATGCATGCCCAAGATCTTGAGAGGAGAAGGAAGGAGAAGGGATTGCAGCGTGGCCTTCCCCCCTGGGGGGGGTGATTATTTCTCGCTTTCTGTCTCTCTCTGTCTTTCCGGCAAGCACATGCACTAAATAGCAAAATCCTCTCAAAAAAAAAAAAAACACAAACAAATAAAGAAAAAACTAAACTAAAAACAAAAAACAGAACAAACACAACAAAAAATTGCTATGTTGTTAAGCTGCTGTTGTTGTGATTTTTCTGCTGTTAACAAATGAAACTAACATTACTTATTTACTAATCAAGACAGACCTCTTAAAGGACATAGTCGAAGAATAGGATAAGAAGAATTTAACATTATTATAATAAAATGATCCCCAAATTAAACAAAGCAATCTCTATCAAAATCCTACCTTCTTTCTCTCCAAAACTGACAAGAACCTAAAATTCATCTGGAAAAACAAAGGACAAAGAATAACAAAAAACTATCTTGAAAAGAAGAATAAAAAGGATTATATGTCCAAATTTTGAGACTTATTGGAAAGTAGTACTAATCAAGAGTAAGTAGAAAGGTATTGGCAAAAGAATGTAGATCTATTCAAGATTGTATTGGAGATTCCTACTAGGGAAATTTGGAAAAAAATAAATATATATATATACACATACATAAAGGGACCAGCAATTGGCTTAATGGCTATGTTGTTGGACTCCCATATAATGTAGTCAATCATGGTTCAAGTCCTGGACTCAGTGGCTTAAACTCATGCCAGGCACGTGTGTGTGTGTGTCCTGAGAGGAGAATGGAGAAGGGATTGTGGCGTGGCCATCCCCCCCCTAGGGGGTGATTTCTCACTTTCTGTCTCTGGCAAGTGCACGTGCCCTATAGCAAAATTCTCTCCAAGAAAAAAAGAAAGAGAAATAAGAGATATCAATAATGAGAAAGAATATGTAAAACTATCACTACATGTGTTGTCATTTTGTATATAGAAAATCCTAAGGGATACACAAGCACACAAACACACACACACACACACACACACACACACACACACTGAACTTATTAATGCTAACAATTAAGTTAGATTAAAATGCAGTATTCAAAATCAATATACAACATTTTGTTTCATTTTTCTTTTTAGCAATAGAGTGAATATTACTAAAATAAACCATCACATTTATAGCTGGTTTTATACAAAGGCACCAAGACAATTTAATGAAGGAAAGAATTGTCTTTTCTACTAATTGTATAGGGACAACTGGATATCCACATGCAAACAAACCAAAAAAAAAAAAAAAAGTTGTATCCCTTCTTCACAAGGACTATACATGGATCAAAGACCTAAATGTAAGAGCTAAAATGATAAACTTCAAGATGATATAGGTTTAAATTTTCATAAAACTTGATTAGTAAATGATTTTTCACACATGATACAAAAAGCATGAGCAGCACAAGATAAATAGATAGGGCTGATCTAAGACACAATGGTTAAGTGCTGTGTACAGGGAGCTGGATCCCACATGGTCAGTTCTAATCCCAGCACCAGTGGCTTAAAAAACATGCTGGGTGCACACACATACATGCCCAGGATCCTAGCAGTTTAGAGAAATGGTGAACAAAGGACTGTAGCATGACTATATCCCAATGGAGAGTATTTGCTTGCTTTCTCGCCCACACACTCACCCTCTCTTCCTACCCAGCAAGTGTGCACACCCTCTGTCAATAAAAAATAATAAAGTAAAAACATAAATTAGATATCATAAAAATTAAAACATTTTCAGGAGGCAGACGGTGGCATAGTCACTCCAGAGATCTTTCTGAGTACATGTCATGCATAATTGTGCCTATGATCTGGGGATGGCTGGGGATAGATCACTGCATCAAAATCTTGTGCGGATACTGTTGGTCTGTCTTGCTCTCTCTTTCTGTCTCTCTCTTGCTTTCTTATTTATAGAAAATATAAACTTAAAAAAATTAAAACTTTTGTGTTTCAAGCAATACCATCAAGAAAGTGAAAAGACAGCACATGGATTGAGAGAAAATATTTGCATAACAGATTTATGATAGGAGACTTGAATCCAGAATGTAATTCTTTTTTTAGATCTTTCAAATCAGCCCAATTAAAAAATGGGCAAAGAATTTGAAAAGATATTTCTCCAAAGAAGATAAATAAATCATCAATAAATACATGAAAAAGGGCTTTTCATATCCTACATTATTTTATAATACCAGAAACAAGTTATATTTTAAAATTACTTGATAAAAAAGGAGCAATCATATTCTGTTAGATACTTCACTGTGATAGGACTTGATGTTTATAAAGACTATGCTAAGATATTGGGATCTCATTTAAAAGTGCTAGTCCACATTTAAATTCCTCACACTAAACATTGACTTCGATCTTCTGGTGTGAATCTATTGACTGAGAATCTGAAAAGACTAATTCTAAATTAATCTCTCAATTTAAAACAATAAAATCAATATGTAACTCTAATAGTAGCAAAATCCTTAGTATTACTAAATTTACAAACCAATTTAAGATCTAGTCACAGGTCAAAAGAGAAGAGTGAATTGTTGGAGACATAAACATGAGAAACTCTCAGGCCCTTTGGAAAATTACAGTGGTAAAGAGATAAAATTGCACGTATAAAGGTGTTATTAGAGAAAACAATTTGATGCAGTACATCAAGAGAAAAATAAATTTTAACAGGTAGATTACACTTTTGGAACCACTAAAACATACAACTGTTGCTGAAAATAATTCAACTCCTAATTAAGCTAACAGAAGAGATACTAAAATGTTAATGACATTCAATATTTGTAGGAGCAAAACAACCCACATCTTAATTATGTCTCTAACTTCATCTTTGCTGCAAGTACTAATAAATGAATAAAAATGTTCAGTACTACTGACGGGAAAAATTAATTAAATGTACAAATAGATACAAAATAATATAAACCCTCTTCAAAGCCACTGTAGGTAAAAGCAAATTTAATTGTTCAAATTTCAGGAAAAAAGATCAAGACACTTGTAGTTCTTTATATGAATTTAAAAAATAAGCGAATCCAGTCAGAAAAAAGCTTTTACAAAGCTTATATATAAATCTCTTCCCATTTCATATTAACTGTGTTATTTAGAAATCTTTGATATTTAGTCCCATCTGCGAAATTTTATAAAGAGTAAACACTCAACTTAGATGAGTCTAATCTTGAATAATGCATAAAATGACAGCAAATTTTTCTATAGATAGCTCCTACACTTGCATTTTATAAACCTAGTTAAGAATGAGATTAGTTCAGTGTTTTAGACATATAAATATTAATATGTAAGAATTTAAGAAAGTGGAGTTTATTTAAATGAAAATATATAAAGAAAATATTTATGCTTTATATATTTTCACTGAGCATAAAAATATGATGCATATAAAAAAATCTTCTCAGAAAGTGTCCTAATTAGTGAATTTTATATTTTGCACAAATAGCACTTCAACAGCCAATGTGAAAACTGCCTGTGTTCAAATAAATTCAATTTAATTATCCACACGGCTCCTCTCCAACATTTACACAGATAATTAATGATCTTCTTAGCAGATTTAAAACTATAGTTAGACCTGCCTCTAATAACTGGGCTGCCTCTCAAACCAACTGAATATGCAGAGAAACTTGTCATGTAAAATGCTCTGGTTCTTTCCCCCTGTCCCTAGAATTTTATTACCATAGTAAAGGGAAGCTTGTCTCCACTGCTAACAGGACTAAAATCTCCATGCCTACAATAGCAATATAGTATCTGAGAGGAAAGGAAAAAAGTACTAATGGTACTGCTAGAGGGTTTCAGAACCACTTGATGTATCTTGTGAAGAAGTTGCCTCCATGACCCTGTGAACCTGACTCTGTAATATCATGTTTTAAAATATGATGCAACCTCCCCATAAGACCACTCCATGTCACTGAGGAATTTATTTTGTTCCAAATAATCATAAAATTCAGGCCCGCCAGTGGCATATTATTTAAGTCAGCTGGATTCCACATGACTGGCTGCACGATTTGAGTCCTCGACCTGCTGGTTTGAAAAACACACCAGGCTTGTGTGTGTGTGTGTGCATGCCCAAAATCCTGTGAGGAGACCAGAGAAAAAGGGAAGAAGGGATTGTAGTATGGCCATCCCCAGTGGTGGGTGATTTCTCACTCTCTTTCTCTTTTTCTCTGTCTCTCTCCAGTGAAAACACGTGCCCTATAGCAAACAAACAAAAAATCAGGATATATTTCTCCATTGCAAAGGGAGGACAAGGTCTCAAAAGGTTGATGTTGAAAGTTAAGTCAATTTCAGAGTAGGTTTAGGAAATTAAATATGGTACTCCATAAGATTTTAATAGTATAAGTCAACAAGGGATGTTTCATGTTCAACATTCATATACAAAGTACACACAGATGCATGCACACGCACACACGTGTGCACAATTATGCTGTATTTAATCAAAATGCCCAAGTCAAAGGCATTCTCATGTATTATATGTAACATCTATTTTATATATAGCCACAAATAGCACTTCAACAGCCAATGTGAAAACTGCCTGTGTTCAAATAAATTCAATTTAATTATCCACACGGCTCCTCTCCAACATTTACACAGATAATTAATGATCTTCTTAGCAGATTTAAAACTATAGTTAGACCTGCCTCTAATAACTGGGCTGCCTCTCAAACCAACTGAATATGCAGAGAAACTTGTCATGTAAAATGCTCTGGTTCTTTCCCCCTGTCCCTAGAATTTTATTACCATAGTAAAGGGAAGCTTGTCTCCACTGCTAACAGGACTAAAATCTCCATGCCTACAATAGCAATATAGTATCTGAGAGGAAAGGAAAAAAGTACTAATGGTACTGCTAGAGGGTTTCAGAACCACTTGATGTATCTTGTGAAGAAGTTGCCTCCATGACCCTGTGAACCTGACTCTGTAATATCATGTTTTAAAATATGATGCAACCTCCCCATAAGACCACTCCATGTCACTGAGGAATTTATTTTGTTCCAAATAATCATAAAATTCAGGCCCGCCAGTGGCATATTATTTAAGTCAGCTGGATTCCACATGACTGGCTGCACGATTTGAGTCCTCGACCTGCTGGTTTGAAAAACACACCAGGCTTGTGTGTGTGTGTGTGCATGCCCAAAATCCTGTGAGGAGAACAGAGAAAAAGGGAAGAAGGGATTGTAGTATGGCCATCCCCAGTGGTGGGTGATTTCTCACTCTCTTTCTCTTTTTCTCTGTCTCTCTCCAGTGAAAACACGTGCCCTATAGCAAACAAACAAAAAATCAGGATATATTTCTCCATTGCAAAGGGAGGACAAGGTCTCAAAAGGTTGATGTTGAAAGTTAAGTCAATTTCAGAGTAGGTTTAGGAAATTAAATATGGTACTCCATAAGATTTTAATAGTATAAGTCAACAAGGGATGTTTCATGTTCAACATTCATATACAAAGTACACACAGATGCATGCACACGCACACACGTGTGCACAATTATGCTGTATTTAATCAAAATGCCCAAGTCAAAGGCATTCTCATGTATTTTATGTAACATCTATCTTATATATAGCCATAATTATTGGTTAAATAAATGCTCTTGCATTTAAGAAGTGCTATTCCTTCCGATTAAAAAACTAAATCTAGAATAAATACTCGTCCTCCAACATAATTTTGTATCTGCAATAAACACACACTACCTTTTATGTAACTTACTCTGTAAATAGAAAGTGTCTATTTGTTCATGGCCCCCTTCCACACTACAGTTTTTACGAGAGACCTGTTTTATTTTGTCCCTTTGGAGGTGAGCACTTGTCTAGCATAATGACTCAATAAATCATTATTTTATAAATTAAACTCCTTCAAAGTTAGTTATGTGAGAATACAGAAACAAAAATCTGCATTTTAGTCCACGAATAGATATTCTCAGTGTTTATGCTAAATTAATTAGTTTCTATTTTGAAGTAAAACATGTGAGTTTTACAGAGACAGCCAAAAAACATGAATATTTTTAATAATTGAATGGACATGGCAAATACCTTATTTGCAATCTGACAAATCAAATGAGAATCTACCTTCTGAACACTGTATATTGTTATGTAAATTACAAAATTGTTCAGCCAATTAAGTAGAAATTTTGGTAACAATTCAATATTGGTCATTTCTGCCTATATATACGCAGTCATTCTCCCTGAACATTTATCTAGACTTTTGTTTTTTAAAAAGAATTTCATGATTTAACATAGTATCAGTAGTCACAGAAGCTGAAATTCAAAGGTATTATTATTTTAAATCTATGTCATTCACTTCAGTCTTACTGATTTAGATCATTTACAAAGTAGTAATTCTTGACACATCCATAGCTTTACAGGAATGCAACTAAATCTTACTGAGTCATTGCTACTGTATTTAAAAATGGTACACTAATCTAGTCAATTATTATTCATTGACTATAATCAGAAAGCCAGCATGATTATTCAAAATTATACTTTCAATATCTGAGGCTTTATTAAATTCGAATACGTATTATATATTCAAATGGTAAAGACTTTAAAATATGCTGGTATATGCTTTCAAATGAAATGGTACCATAATAGAAATATAACCTTGAGTGTAAAGAATAAAATGTTGTTCTGCAACAGTCAAAGGAAAAGTGAATGATGGGACCAGCAGTTAGAAAGAAAGAAAAGGAAAGGAAAGGAAAGGAAAGGAAAGGAAAGGAAAGGAAAGGAAAGGGTTTTGGGAAACAGTGATTTACGTATCTGTGAAGCTAAAGAGAAATGACATACTCCAAAATCTGCATATATATTCAAACATGAAGGGCAGGTAATGTTCTCAACATCGTTCTAATACTCTAAGCACTATAATATCAACACTATAGTAACCATCATTAAAGAAAGCGCTTCAAGATTCTCTGCTAACCATGCCATTCTCCATCCATGGCAATGCCTGATCAGAATGCGTGGTAAGACCGCTACCTTACAGCAACATATAAACATTCATGCCTTGTGATGGCAACTTCATTTATGAAAAATATCAAATAAAATACATTTTAAAGAACTATTCTGTCATAAATCAAATTCTTAGCGACCTCAAAAAAGCATATTAATACTTTTAAGGAGTTAATTTCTGTCAGATACAGTGTTGATTGCTTTCAGGAGTTTCACAAACATGCTGAAGGCTAGAGCTCTACAGTTAGGTAGCTGGAAATGTCACAGTGGAATGCATTCTCCTGACAACTTCTGGAAGATAGCTACGTTAGCATACACAAGTTCATGTCTTTGATAACATGTCGCACAATGTTTCACAGTTAATATGGATGTACTTATAATGAATACACAAATAAGAAAAAGATATATTGCATAAAATACCCAAGATTATTTTATCTATCCAAAGTAGCTATAATTGGCATTTAAAAAGTAATTCAGAGGCTATGCTAAAAGGTGTTTCCTAAGGTCAGAAAAAGCATTCCAATGAAAACTTTCAGAGACATTCATTCAGGTATAGATTATGGAACTCTAGTAGCTGAATCCTTTCACTTTTCTTTTTTCATGAGCGAGAGAAAGAGACAGAGAGACAAATATCCTCAAAAGGGTTTTCAGGCTATTATCCACCCCCTAGTCCCAACCAGCCCGGATCACAGGCAAGTATGCTCAACCTACACATACATAAGCAGGTCCTAGGAACTTCCCATGAGGGTTCAGTTGTGATACCACTGTGCCACTGCCTGGCCCCATGCCAGCTGGATTCAATATGTGTTTTAAATCAGTGCAGCCAGGTAGAGTATACTTTTAAATAAGATCAAAGAAATGCTATTATTGACACCTTCTATGTACAGAACATCAAGACAGGGCTTAGGAGATACAAATCTGAGCAAGATGTGTGTTCTATCCCTGGGCACTGGTAGGAGAATAAAATAGGATATTACACAGTCATATAAAACACAGTGCAAAGGAAAATGCCAATGACAGGGATATACTAACAAAAATGGTTAATGGGGAGGGCAGTACATAAAAGGAGCTAAGGACATTGATTTATGATAAAAAGTATTATTAACCTCAAAAAGTCACCACTGAGATATGGACCTTGAAGAATGACTAGAAATTCTGACAAGAGATTACAAAGAACTCATTTCAGACACCAAGGAAAAGTATAGTAATGGGAGAGAATCAAGTACATTAAGGAAACATAAAATGAAAGGGAAAACCTAGAGATGATCTTGGGAAGGCAATTTAGGCTACTCCTTTAGAGTATTCAGATGGACCAGATGATGAAATCCTGAGTCAGGAGATTTTTTTTTTTTTAAATGAAATCCATTCGAATGGCAATAGGAGCTTAAACTAAGGTGTAGATAAATTGAAGCAAGCATGGATTCGAATTATTTTTCAGAGGACGAGTTTGAGACGCAAGGGAATAAACTTTTATGAATAAACTTTTTGCAAAATAATTCTTATTTTTTAAACAAGTAGAAGTTGCCAGTAATATTTACAAATAAAATGCAGCTGAGATCTAATGCTAGCCACCTATGTAGAACAGGCATAAAAATGGCCCCCATAAGTACCCATGTCCTAATACAACCAATAAGCATATTATCTTACATGATGAAAGATGATTTGCACATGTGATTAAATTAAGGATCCTGAGGAAAGAAGACTGTCCTGGATTATTCCAGTGTGCCCAATGTAATCACAGGTGCATACAAGAGAGGCTTAAAAAGTCAAATCATGGGACCAGCAGTTAGCGTAATGGCTATGTCGCCGGACTCCCACGTAGTCGACCACGGTTCACATCCTGGACCCGGTGGCTTAAACTCATGCCAGGCACATGAGTGTGCATGCCCAAGATCCCGAGAGGAGAATGGAGAAGGGATTGCGGTGTGGCCATCCCCCCTGGGGGGGTGATTTCTCGCTTTCTGTCTCTCTGTCTGTCTGGCGAGCGCACAAGCCCTATAGCAAAAACCTCTCAAAAAAAAAAAGTAAAATCAGTAAAAGGGGATGTGCTTAGAGAAGCAGAGGTTGGAGTGATGATCTTTGAAGATGGAAGAAGGTGCTATAAATCAAAGAATGAAGGCAACCTTTAGAAGCTAGAAAAGACAGAGAATGTATGTTTCCCTAAAGCCTCTAGAAGAAACTCAGCTCTGCTGATATCTTCATTTTTAGCCTGAATGACCCATTTTGGACTTGTGACCTCCAGAAACATAAGATAACACATTTATGTTGTTTTAAGCCACTAAATTCATGATAATTTGTCTTAGCAGCAATGGGAAAAGAATGTACTCAGATTTTCAATAGTCAGGTTGTAGAAGGAAGAATTTGAATGAAAGGAAAAAAAAAGAGAGCCTATCAAAAAACTCAGAAGGTAAGTTGGAGACTGACATATCAGAAATGGGGAGCAGGTTAATAGTTGGAATGAGTGACAGATCAAGGAGAAAAAGATCTGAAAAAAAATTAATAAATCTAAGGGCTTTAACATGCCACTGGCATTTTTTGAATGAATAACACTAAAGTCACACCCAGAATCTGATACTTTTTTTTCTACATCACCTTTATTATTTTTATTTTATTAGTTTTAATTATCCAGAGGGTGCATGTGCTTGCCAGAGAGAAGAGGAGACAGAACCTCCCACAGGGAACGGTTACACTGTAATCCCTTCTCCCCCACTCCTTACTTCTGTCAGGATTTCAGATATATGCGCCCACCATGTCTTTCAAGCTGACAGGTCTGGAACTCAAAACACAGGGTCAGCCATGTGGGATCCAGTTCTCTTAACTACTAGGCCATAGAGTCAGTCCCGTGAAGCTAGGACCACTGACATATAACTACTGTGGAAAAATGTAAGTGTAGTATTCATTGGGTCATCAGGAAAAAATATGCATTTTTGCATAGAAAAGCAAATAAATAAATAAATAAATAGATCATGGCTTTCCCAATGACCTAATACAAAAATAAAAATCTCAGGATGTTTATGAAATGGGCTGAAGATAATAAAGCACAATTTCAAAGAAAATCTCT
>NW_006160117.1:4565305-4639919 GCF_000334495.1 Tupaia belangeri chinensis | reverse complement strand
CCAGCAGTAACTATGGACTACTAGAAAACTCCCAAGTTAAAAGGGCAGACTAGGATAGCCCTAGCATAGATACAATAGCTGAGCATATGTCTGTGTTGGCCATAAGTCAATATGCAGCATCAAAAAGTAATAGGAGTCAGTGTAAGTGGTTCTGGACCAAGATACTGGGTCCTGATATTTTACAAACTGATTATGACCTTGGGCACACCCCTTTCATCCTTTGCCCTTATTTCTTCAGTAAATGATGCAGTTGATGGGAGTACTAAGTAAGTTCCCTTTAGTTCTCAGATCCTTTAACATCAGTTAGAATTTTCAACTCCTCTCTCTCCATTAACCATCTCCAGCAAGTTTTCCTTCTCTTAAATAATGAAAAACTTCCCCTGGCAACACCTCTCCCTCCAACATAAAAAAGGTAAGAAGTGTTTACAAATGTGAGAGCTACATGAAAGGAATTGCATTAGGCACAACAGAAATGTGTCAAGAATAAGACAATTCCTCCTATCTATCACCTATCATGTGATAGTCAACCACAAGATTGGTACCTTTTCTTTTTTTCCCCAATAAAGAGTTTGTATGCATATGAAAGCATGAGAGAGACAGAGAAAGCACTCCCACAGGGCCACATCACACTGAAATTGTTTCCTCAGCCCTTCAGCATCTTGGTATCCTGGGTGTCCCCGAGTCCTCCTGACATACTCTCAAGTCAACCCAAGGATCGGACCTGCAGTAAGCCATATGGCTCCCAGCCTTGCCAGACATTTATTTTACCACTTTGCCATAGCACCTGGACCAGGGTTGGCAACATTTTGCTATAAATAGTCAGAGGGTAAACATTTTAGTATTTGTGGACAAGAGATTTGTTACAACTATTCTTTCATTTTTGTTTCTACAACCATTTACAAATGATAAAACAACATTCTTAGCTGAGCCAGCAGGTGGTAAGGTGATTGAGGTGCTGGTCTCCCACATGGCTGACTACAGTTCAGATCCCAGACCTGGAGGTTTGCTTTCTCACTTTCCCTGTCTCCATCTTTCTCTGGTGAGTGTATATGCCCTGTAGCAAGTTTAAAACAATATAATAAAGAAAATTAAAGAAAATTAACAAAATTTTAAAGCATTCTTAGCTTGTGGACTGCACAAAATTGTGGGCCAGATCTGTCCACAGGCCTAGTCTAACAGGTCATTAAAAGTATAAGAGGACTTTAAAAAGTTTATGGAAAAATGGAATTAAAGTATGAGTTTGTCTTGGTGTAAAAAAATGTAAAATCCATGCATGATTATTTTAGAAATAAGTTTCACTGTAATTTCTAATATATATATAGTATCCAACATCTTTGTTGGATACAGTGTGGTTTTTCAAAACATGCATATGTTGTGTAATAATCAAAATAAATAAGGAAATGATATAGCTATAATTTCCAACTTTGTGTTTGTGCATATTTGAAATTAACTCTAGTAGTTATTCAGAAATAAAACTGTCAACAGCATGCTTTATTGCACTAAACCCCCTTCCACTGGTATCCATGTACTCCTAGATCTGTTAACCAGGTTCATTCCTATTGCACCCTCCTCTACACCTTTCTAGTTTCTTATGCCCACCAAGATATTCCCTAATTTCTACACAATCAAATCTTTTAGCTTCTGCTAAGGAGTGAGGTCACACAATATTTATTAAATGAGAGCATGCAGTATTTGTCTTTCAGAGCCTGGCTTATTTCACTTAGCATATATTTTCCATGTTCACCCATTTGCCTCAACTAACAAGACTTAATCCATTTTATAGCTTTTTTTTCTTTTCTTTCTCTTTCTTACTTTCTCTCTCTTCTTTCTTTCTTTCAAGGTCCCCCCCACCCGCAGGGCACATGTGCTAGCTGGAGAGAGACAGAAAGAGAGAGAGAAGAGAGAGAGGGAGGGAGGGAGGGGAAAGGAGGGAGATAGAGAAAGTGAGAAATCACCCTCCCAGCTGGAGAGAGCCATGCTATAATCCATTCTTCTTCATCTTCCTCCTGGAATTTTGGGCACACATGCACATGTGCCTGGTGTGATTTTCAAGTCACCAGATCCGGGAATCAAACTACAGTCAGCCATATGGAAGTCTAGCACCTCAACAACCATACCACCTGGCTGGCCCTCCAAATGAATTCTTTATCATCCTTAAATAAATGAGGAAGTGGGAAGAAGCAGAAAGCAGAGCATCATCCTTAAAACAATGAGGAAGTGGGAAGAAGCAGAAAGCAGAGCTAACAATCACAGAGGAATAAAACTGGTGACTCGTTGCTATTAAAATCCCTGGTTTAAACTATGAACCATGCTTAAAGCCTATGGTACATCTGGCATACTGATTACTAATCAATCTATTCATTTGTATCATGATTTAAGCCAGTTTGATGTCCTTTTTTTTTTTTTTTTGGGGGGGTTTTTGCTATAGGTCGTGTGGGCTCACCAGAGAGACAGAGAGACAGAAAGCAAGAAATCACCCCCCATCACCCCCAGTGGGAATGGCCATGCTGGATTCCCTTCTCCATTCTCTTTTTGGGATCTTGGGCACACATGTACACGTGTCTGGTGTGAATTTTAAAGGACGCAAACTGCGGACGACTACGTAGGAGTCCAACAACATAGCCATTACGCTAACTGCTGGTCCCAGTTTGATGTAGATTTTCTGTTTCATTTTCCAACACTAAACTTCACCTGGTTCTGGCCCTCACCCTGGGGCACACATCGTCAGGCAAACAACCTATCAGTTACCTTATTTCAGAGTTTAAGAAATGAAAGGATAAGATGAGGCTGAGACATAAAGCAAGCCTTGGAAATAAGTCAGTACCATTGCTTATAAACGAAAAAAAATATTTCTTTTTGCCTATATAATATATCTCAGGTCTTTTTGCCTATATAAAATATCTCAGGTCAAAAGAACCCATATTAGAATATACTGCTTTATCAGACATGACTGAATTTCTGTGTACATTCATAATACTGATTATAAGGCATTAGTTTTCTAAGAAATTTCTATCTTTGAAAAACCTAAAGGACTTTTGCAGTTTTACAGACTGGTCGTTGAAACTACAAATTCTGCTAGAGACTGAATAGTGACTTCTCAACTGTGTCTACTTCCTAATCCCCAGAACCTGTGAGTGTTACAACGAATACTTATTCTTCATTAACAGAAAAAAATCTAGGAACAAATTAAATACCTAAAACATCTAGAAAGGCTCCATATACATTAAGATATATAATAGAACTTTTCCACCTTCTATGTGTGCGTGTGTGTGTGTGTGTGTGTGTGTGTGTGTGTGTGCATACTGCATCTAAATTCAAACATCTAACCTTTCCTGTTCAGATAGGTTTTTTTTTTGGGGGGGGGGGAGAGGGTGGGTTCAACAGGGTGCGTGTGCTCGCCAGAGAGACAGAGAGAGACAGAAAGCAGAAATAACATCCCAGGGGGATGGCCACGCTGCAATCCCTTCTCCTCTCGTTCTCCTCTCGAGATCTTGGGCATGCATGCACATGCGCCAAGCATGAGTTTAAGCAACCGGGTCTAGAACTGCGGTCTACTATTTGGGAGTTCAACAACATAGCCATTACGCCAACTGCTGGTCCCTCCTGTTTCGATAGTTTTTAATCAGGCTAATATTTCTTGATTAGTCTCAAATTTGCTTGTTTTTTTAAAAGGGTGAGACATGGGTTTTAGCAGTGCTTCCCTTTTACTTCTTTACTGAACACCCTTCTGTGCTTGATGGCTTCAAGTGTTATTGTGTGGTGGATTATATGTTGCCTATTGTCACCTCACCATCAGCATGACTATATTGTGATTTCATTAACTCAGCTACTAGCTTCCCTGACTTCTCTGCCTTTGGTTTTCCCAATGATTTTGTAATCTTCTAATTTCCTGAGTTGAAACTCTTACAACTTGGAAAATACGGAGTAACTTCTGCTTTCCTGACCAAATCCCAACTAACATATACATTTACTGTTTCTATTAACCCTAGGAATTTTTTTTTTTCTATTTCAGGAATGAGGCAGCTGAATCAAGCAATGAGCAGTTAACACAACACTGGACCAAATGGTGTATGTCACTACTATTTAGGTAACAGAGAAACACAGGAAGTGGTACTATAGGCTCTGCAACCAATTTATTGCAACCAATTAGCTGCATACTATTAAGTCAGTTACCTCATCACCACAAACATCAGTTTCCTAATTTGTAAGGAAGTAGCAGGCATAGATTATCTAGAGGGTCATTTCCAGGATTAATAACTTAATTATGTGTACATTTTTGCTATGTCAAAATCCTCTGGTTCCACAGGGGAATAAAATATCCATTTGGGTAAAATAAAAGCACGACCCTAATGATTTTAATGTTTTCATATATTTTATAGATTCTATTTATCATTATTTTGATACTGAAAAGACATGAGGATAAATTGAAAAAGTAGTATTTTATAAACTATAGGCTATCCTCTGATAAAGTAATTTAATTCCACTAAATATATTTTCATTTCAGATTATATATTACTGTGTTTATGCATTAATTCCATTGGTTAAAAATAGAGAAAAAGTTCTTCATTTATGAGAAGAAAAATTAAGGAATCAAAAATTTAATTAGAAACATCTAATTTAATCCTTTCCCTTGGTATAAACAGGAAATAAAATACATGCAGTTCTTATTATTACATATGTACATATTAATGGATATATAAAACCCTATAATAGGTATATTTTATTTTGCCTCTGGAGTTCTTAACAGGCAATCCTGCAGCTGGGGTTTCTGAAATGATTCTGATCTTGTAATATTTTATTATTTTCCACAAAGATGATTACTATCTATATAACTAAATTGGATTTTAAATACCTGTAGGACTTTTACAAACATACACAACTAATAAAATCTCTCGTTAGCAATAGGTTTATAATTTTTATTATAAAAATTTAGACTTCATAACAATATGTCCCTGATTTAAACTTCATTTTACTTTATCCTAAGAGTGTGCATAATTTGTTTTAGTCAGTTTGGTTACAAGAATGTAGGCAAACATTGCTAATTTCTGAGAACTATTCTACAGGATATTTTTAGTTGTAATATATTTAAATCCTTCAGTAAATGAAACAATATTAATAAAGAGAAATAAATTTGCCCCAGATTGCATCTATGTGCAACAAACATGTGTGCAGACACACAAGAAACATTTTGAATTACTTGAAATGCCAAAATTCTCCCCAAAAAAAGTAGTTGAATAAAGGATCCTACAATTCATGCATTTTTACTTTCTCAGATAAATCTAGACTTCTATAAGGAAATAATTGATTATTTTTCATAGTATAATATCATAGTACTTTTAAGATGATTAACATGGGGCAGGTGATGTGGTGGTTAAGGCACTGTACTCCCACATGGCCAGCCATGGTTCAAATCTTGCTCGCTCGCTCTCTCTCTCTCTCTTGCTATCTCTGGTAAACATAGAAGCACTGGTCTATTGCAAACTAAATAACAACAACAGTAACAACAACAATAATAAAATTAACCTTAAAAAAATGATGAGCACATCCTGACTTTTTTTTGGGGGGTGGGGGGTCGGGGGGAGGAACTAACTTGCAAAAAATACATAGGTACAAATGCAGTAGCATGGAAGCATGGCTCTTGTAGAGCTCCTGCAGCTTTGGGATAACAACCAAGGAGACAGGTGAGTACAACTCGGCATATATTGAATAGATTGAAAAATACTTCTACTGATCCTTGACATAAGTGCAATGAGAACTCTATGTACAGACTTGAATATTTCACAATGAGAACTATGTACAGACTTGAATATTTCACAACAAGAACTATGTACAGACTTCAAGATTTCAGAAATACTTGGTTTACAATTCCTCTGAGAGTATTAGAGAAATCAAGGAGTACAGGAGTTAAAAAAAAAATGAAAGTTCAAGAACTAAAGTTTATGCTTGACATCAGTCTATAAGAAATTTAGTCTCAGGTCAGGAACTTAAAGTGAAAATCCTATGCTTAACAATTCTATGAGACCTTCAAAATTTAACTTATTTTACACACATTGTTTTATTTATTTTATTTATCTGCTAGAGGGCATGTGTGCTCCCGAGAGAGAGACAGGAGAGAGAGACAGGGAGAAAGATAAGGGGAGGGAGGGAAAGTGAGAAAGCACCTTCCACACTGCAACCCCTTCTCCTCTTTCTCTCCCTCCTTTTGGGACATTGGGCACACAGGCACATACACCCAGTGTGTTTTCCAAGTTGCTATGTTTGGGACTTGAACCACACAGTTGGCCATTACATACTGAATTTATGAGAATCGAGTAATAAATCATTAGCCCTAAACTGGAAACAAAAACCTCAACTAGAACTCAGAAGTTGTCTGGCCTTAACAGATTTACAGAGTCCAAGATGAAAACACATTTAATGTATTTTTGATCCTCTATCACCATATAAAATATAATTACAATAAATAAAATTAAATTTTTAGTTTTGAGTCACTCATTTGGCACTATTGTGATACAGAAATGTGCCATTTTATAATATAAAATATTTTTACATTAGCTGATGTCTTTCTAGGCTCTTAATTTTGTTAAAAATAGCAAACAAATAAGAAATTTCAATTTATATATCCTTTAAGCTCTGAAAGAAAACATTTGTATGCCCAAATATCATTTATTTAAAATATAGACCTTTAAAGTTTAATGTCCCAAAATAAGCCTTAACAAAATAGCAATTGACATGTCCTTATGGATTTTTAAACCCAAAGCTATGCTTTCAAGTGAGTCTGAAACAGGTTAAAAAACAAACAAACAAACAAACAAAAACTTTTCTTCCACCAACTTTCCCTAGTTTTGAGAAGTCAGTCTTCCATCATCAAACTCAATATTAGCCTTGCTGCCATGACTAAGCTATGCCTCTGGCATCACAATTTATCCTTCTACTATTTGATTTGTAATTTAGGCATCAGCAGTTAAAATCATGATCAAGAGTGAAAAGGTGCCTAGAGCTTTCAGGCAGTCCTGATAATTATGTACATTACTAAACTGTTCAATCATACCCAGACCAACAATCCTGTCACCATTTACAAGTCCAATGATCTTCAACTCTCCCCACTGAAAGAGAAAAGTGCTTGCCAGTAAATGACACGTCCATCATTCTGCTGTATGTCAGTTCAACACTACAAAAAGGTCATCTTCTAGAGGAGGCTTAGCAGAATCTGACTGGTGAAAATTAATTATTCCCCTCCCCACCTATATTCAAGATAAAGTGACTAACAATAGGCACTCAGAACAGAAGTCACAACACTTACACAAGGATATTCAAAACAATTACCAAAAAAGGACCCCAAACCTTTTCCAGTTGGCGTATTCTGGTTTAAAACAACATGACTCCTGTTTCACAGTAAATGTTTCCATTTCTTCATTTCTCCTGTGATTGGTTCAATTGGTTTAGAGATGTCTCTAAGCATATTACACATTATGCTGATTCTGCTAATGTTTGTGGTGTTCCAGGAGATTACAGCAACCTGTTGTTTTCTCAACAGAGGGCCTTCTAAACACTCTCTTTTTATCCATCATTTTGAAAGGTTTGCCTGATATATGGGTGACCCACTACAAATAAACTGATATCAGGAGTTCATGGTCACTGACTCATAGGTTAGAGTATATGAAATCCGGTATTCTAAGGTCTTAAAAGGGACAGTCAGAGAACACTGAGTTACAAAAAAAAACACACTTTGATTTTTCTGTCTTCTTGGCACAATTGTGGCTTATAATACACTTCTAGAATATCATGAATATATATAATATATAAAGAAAAAGAGCAGATCCATTTTCCATAGTTCCAGATAAGTTTTAGGTTTCAAAAAGACCTGTGCGATCAAACTGTATATATGGGTCAATGAATAAACTTCTCTGTGATGTTCAGTTAATTATCAAATAATTGACACTAGGATTTACATTTAAACTATTGTTAATAACACAGTGGCTGAGATTTATTTAACACTGAATGTGAATCAGACACTATGCTAAATACTTTACTTATATTAACTATATTATTAACAATGAGAGGCATTGTATGTCCCCAGTTAATATATACCGAGTGTCCACACTCTATGACCAAAACTAACTGACTAAAGGATATAGAAACCCAGTATATAGATGTAAATACCAGATAGAGTGTGTGTGTGAAAGAGGAGGGTCTGAGGAAGGACATTTAGAAGAAAAATAGGGAGGCAAAGCATGAATGGCAAAAAGAAATGTGGTATTATCTGTTGAAGATATTTTGTAGTTTTATCAACTGGACAAGGGAGAAATGTTCACCTGTTGAAATATCTATTTTGGAAGCTAAATAATAATGTGATTGAATGTATAAAAGAAAATGAAAACAAAAACAATGCTAAGAGATGTACTATTATTGTCCCTATTTCACATATAAGAAAACTGTGGACTTTATAGAGAGCCTAACTTTTTTTTTTTTTTTAACTTTTCTAAAACCTCAAAACTAGTGGAGGAGTAGAACTTTGAATTTCACTTCTCTTTTGACTTGAGAGCTCTAGGTTAATTTTTAAATAGATAATGTGAATCTATGAACTCACTAGTATTTTTTTCTTGTGTTTCACACCATCCTTAGCCTAACTTCAGATACCTTCATTCTCATAATACCTTCATTTTATTCAACACTCACATCCTCTCAGCTATCTTTCCTGGATGTAAAGCATCACCCTTCCAAGATATCTCTGTGTCATTGAGAGAGTAATCATTTGGCCTGAAAAATGAAGGTATACCATAGAACTCCAGTTGTTGTCAAGCCAATATAGCATGCTATGATAAAAGGTTAAGAAGATTTTTCTTGGATTTTATTAAATGGTATCAGGCAGGCCATGTCCTGAACAGAAGACAGAGTCAATATGAGATGCCACAATACTATCTACGTGATACAAAGGTTCTTGAGAATGTCATTAGTAGCATTTGGAAAATACTGAAGGATCTGATAACAAAAGATGAGGCCCAAGGAAAGGAAAATATAACTGTCTGATCTTGGCTTCAGATCTACTATTACAAATTAACTCCAATTCACAGAAGTGATACATTTGAAAATTCAGTTGGGAAACATTCTCTTATTTGGGGGTATTTGGTTAATACTTAGTCTTAAAACATAAGAAAAAGTAGGTCAAGATTTTGGTTAAAGATCAAGTCTTTTGGGGACCAGCAGTTGGCGTAATGGCTATGTTGCTGGACTAGAAGACTAGAAAGTGATTTCTCGCTTTCTGTCTCTGTCTCTCTGGCGAGTGCACGTGCCCTATAGAAAAAAGGATGGAAGTTTAGTCCCAAAAGAAAATCTTGCGAAAGGATTCTGGATAGATTGTTGTTATAATTATTTTGCAAGACAGTCTCTCTCTACATTGCCCAGGCCAGCCTTGAGATCATGTCCTTCCTGCTTCAGCTTCCCTAAGTCACACAAATTACAAGTGTGTGTCACTGAACTCCTCCTTTAAGTTGGATTGGGAACTAAACCTAGGTCTCCGAGGTGATCCCAGCCTGTGTGGCACAGCATTGTAGCAGTGCATACCACCATGGCTGGCATGGATCCCTGATGTTAGTTCAAATGTTAGTGTGTAGGTTACAAATACTGGGATTCAGACTACAGGGACTGAGTTTCATCCCCTCACTGATATTGGCCAAGATGGTATGGAAAATGGTTGAAGATTATGGTACATGAATCAGTTTTTGGAGGCCAAAGGGGCAGGTGACAGGTCACAAGGAAAAGTCTGATGCCAATGTAAAGGATTTGAGACACAAGTAAGGCAAGCAAAAAATGGCTAAGACAGAGCCTAGGGCCTGGCAACTGTGCCTACAAATCTGGGAGAGGCAACGAGTTTCAATAATCATTGGCAGGTGGATGGTGTCTGTTATTAAAAGGAGATTGTATAACCTCCTTATTGGCTTTAAGTCACTTTTGTGATTTGAGTGAAATAACATTTGATGGCAGCTTTACCCATTCCCACAAAGTATATAAGATTCCACAATAATTGGCAATTTCGGTTGAGAATCAGCACCTCCTATGTTGCTGGACTAGAAGACTAGAAAGTGATTTCTCGCTTTCTGTCTCTGTCTCTCTGGCGAGTGCACGTGCCCTATAGAAAAAAGGATGGAAGTTTAGTCCCAAAAGAAAATCTTGCGAAAGGATTCTGGATAGATTGTTGTTATAATTATTTTGCAAGACAGTCTCTCTCTACATTGCCCAGGCCAGCCTTGAGATCATGTCCTTCCTGCTTCAGCTTCCCTAAGTCACACAAATTACAAGTGTGTGTCACTGAACTCCTCCTTTAAGTTGGATTGGGAACTAAACCTAGGTCTCCGAGGTGATCCCAGCCTGTGTGGCACAGCATTGTAGCAGTGCATACCACCATGGCTGGCATGGATCCCTGATGTTAGTTCAAATGTTAGTGTGTAGGTTACAAATACTGGGATTCAGACTACAGGGACTGAGTTTCATCCCCTCACTGATATTGGCCAAGATGGTATGGAAAATGGTTGAAGATTATGGTACATGAATCAGTTTTTGGAGGCCAAAGGGGCAGGTGACAGGTCACAAGGAAAAGTCTGATGCCAATGTAAAGGATTTGAGACACAAGTAAGGCAAGCAAAAAATGGCTAAGACAGAGCCTAGGGCCTGGCAACTGTGCCTACAAATCTGGGAGAGGCAACGAGTTTCAATAATCATTGGCAGGTGCATGGTGTCTGTTATTAAAAGGAGATTGTATAACCTCCTTATTGGCTTTAAGTCACTTTTGTGATTTGAGTGAAATAACATTTGATGGCAGCTTTACCCATTCCCACAAAGTATATAAGATTCCACAATAATTGGCAATTTCGGTTGAGAATCAGCACCTCAAAGACTTTCTATGTAATGAAATGCCAGCATAAGTTTTCTAAGTGATGTGTAAGCTCAGATATAGTAGACTTCATAAATGTTACATCCACAAAGAGGGACTAGGGAGAGGAAAGGACAGCAGAAATGAATATTTCGATTATGTATGTATTTGTGGCATGGGACCAACTATACCACTTATGTACTATATGTCATTTAGTCTTCAAATACATCATAAGATTTTAGTACTATTAGCCACAATTTATTCAAGGTGGAAACTGATGTTCTAAAATGATAAACTTCTTATCTAGAGCCACATTAGGACAAAGGAATAAAATCAAGTTTTAGATTTTTTGGGGGGAGGGAGAGATTTTTGCTACAGGGCACGTGCACTTGCCAGAAAGACAGAGAGAGAGAGAGACAGAGAGACAAAAAGCAAGAAATCACCCCCCGGGAGGAAGGCCATGCCACAATCCCTTCTCCTCCATTCTCCTCAGGATCTTAGGCACACATGCACATACACCCGGCATGAGTTTAAGCCACCAGGTCCAGGACTCGAACCGTGTCAGCTACATGGGAGTCCAGTGACATAGCCATTACACCAACTGCTGGTCCCCAAGTTTTAGATTTAAAAGTGGCAGATCCACTTCAAAAATTAAACATGTACAACATAACATTTTCCATGTGGTATCCTGGATAAAGGAAATTTTCCTCTACCTAATGCCCAACTGAAAGGGACCTGACTACCGATTTTAGCTCCAACATATAAATAGCTTATAAGTCATCACTCCTATCCTTACAACAAGGAAATATTATAGAAAGTGAAAAATCAATGACTTTTCTTAGATTCAACAGAGAACTGAAAGAATAGGACAAACTGCCACTCTGAACTCCGGTGAGACAAGAACATACAAAGAGTCACAACTGAGATAGAATTTCTTGGAACATAAAGCAAAGTAGCCTTAAATTAGAGGAATACTTTGAATAGTCATTTGGATGAATTGCTGGAGACCGAGAATGAACAAGCATAAGAATGAGGAACCCCTTAGGCTTCCAGCCTTGCATGGCTCCCAAATTTTTGAGGATTTTACTTCTGGGAGCCCCCACCAAATTCTCACAGCTAAGATCTAAGAAAGATTCCATATAGTCCCAACACGGGAAGATGAATTGAAACCATTATGAGACATACCCAAAGCCCTTCCCTTAATGAAGGTCTACTCTCCAAGGAAGAAAAAGATCTGTGAGCCTTATTTTGGCTTAATGGAAGGTATTCCTTCACTCCAGCTTCATCCAGCAATCCTATCTAAGAGGAAACAATAAAGTACAGTCAAAGGGGATGTACATTTCCAAGAAGAAATTGGAAACATATAGCTAAGGAAGGGGATACAGAATAAGAGGGCAGAAAAAGCTATGGCACTGAAAAAATGCTTGTGACAATCGCATCCTATACAAATAGGCCCAGTAAGAGAATAAGATTTAATCATAATACTATAGAATGCCCCCCCCATACTGTGACAACACACCAACAAGTAAATGATAACCGAAAGAACAGAGTATTCCTCTCTGAAGGGGAATACTTTGGGAAGACTAAAGTCAAGAGAAGAAATATAAACAAGGACACTAGAGAAATTTGGAACACCTTTGGCACAAGCAACTACAACACCACCACTTCTATTCAGATTAACATAAGTCCTCATACTAGAAGGCCTATTTACCTCAGTTTCTACTAGTATTAATATAAAATATCTAACTTTCAATAAAAAAAATTAACAAGGCATGGCAAGAGGAAGGAAACACATACATACAATCATAAAAGACAAAGCAATGATGAAAACTGGACTCAAATATTGTGTCATAAATGTTGAAACTATCAGGTGGGGAACTTAAAATAACTATAATTACAGTTGGCCTTCAAGCCAAGGGTTCCACATCTGTGGATTTAACCAACCCTAAAACATTATATTGTTGTTGACACGCAAGCCTGTTTTGTCCAGCCTATGATGGTTGCATTTGTACTATGCACAGACTTGTTATTATACTTTAAATAATATAGTATAGTAACTATTTACATAGTGTTTACGTTGTATTAGTTATGATAAGTAATCTAGACATGATTGGGAAAGGCCAGTAGGAGGCGTCATGGTTAAAGTACTGGATTCCCACATACCAGACCATGGTTTGAGTCCCAGACCTGGTAGCTTAAAAGATACTGGCACATGCATATGCATGCCCCAAATTCTGAGAGAATGGAGGAAAAAGTATTGCAGTATGGCCAGTCCCCCGCAGGGGGATGACTTTTTGCTTTTTGCCTCTGTCTCTCCAGCAAGTGCACACAACCTATAGAAAAAATCTCAAATAAATTAATAAAAGTCTATGGAAATACGTGCATAGATTATATGCAAATACTCTGCCATTTTACGTAAGACTCTTGAACATCTGCACATTTTGGCATCCACAGTGGGTCTGGAACTACTCCCCTATTAATACCAAGAAACAACTACAGTATTGTAAGGGCTCTAATAAAAATTATAGACAAAAGCAAAAACAGATGGGTGATGTAAGCATTGAGATGAAAATCCTAAGGGAATACAGAATAAGTAAAACTCATTCCTTACAAAATAAGGAATATTCATTTAATTACAAAATAACCCAAAGGAAGTACTAGAAATAAAAAATACTATAGTAGAAATTAAAGGTAACATTCATAATCTTATCACTAAACTGGCCAAAGTCAAGAAAGGAAATCAGTGAGTTTGAAGATAGGTCCATAGAAACTTCCCCAACTAAAATATTCCTTCCCTCTCCTTCAACAAACTCCCCACTTTGCTATGCCAAATAAAAAAGAAATCATACAAAAGGTGTGGAGGAGAGAATGAAAGAAAAAACCATCATATAAAAGAACCAAGGGACAATTTCAAAAAGAGTAACATTCATGCCATTAAATAACCAAAAAAATTCCAAAGATGATAGAGTAGAAGAAATATTTGTAGTAAAAATGGCTGAGAATTATCCAAAATTAGTAACAGATTCCAAATAATAGGTTTGGAAAGTTCAGTGAATACTAAATAAATTTTTAAAAATCTACATCTAGGCAAGTTAGATCCATACTGTAGAAAACCAAAGACAAAGAAAAAAAGTCATGTGGTAGAGGTGGGGATATTCTGCCCACAGAGGAGCAAAGATAAAAATTATAGCAGACTTATTGTCAAAAAAATGCAAAAGAGTGGGAATAGTTAAAAATTTAAAACATGAAAGAAAAAAATCAATCTAGAATTCATTACCTATTGAAATTATACTTCAAATGTGAAGAAGAAGAAGAAATAAAATATTTCTCTGTCAAACAAAACCTGAGGGATTTCGTTAGAGCAAACCTGCCTGGCAAAAATGTTGAATGAAGTTTCTTTCAGGTAGAAATATAATAATATAGGTCAGAAACCTGGCTCTATATGAATAAAGGATATCAGAGAAGGAACAAATGACAGTAAATTTATATATTTTTATTATTCTTAAGTTATCTACACTGCTAACTATTGAAATTAGGGATAGCAAAAGTGTATTAGGTATTCACATTAAATGTGAATAGTCTAAATACAACAATTAAAAAACAAGACATTGTATGTTGTATACAAGGAACCTACCTTACACATGAGTATTCACATGTTTTAAGTAAAGGGATAAAGATATGCTAATATGAAAAAAAGGAAGTTGAGAAATTCCAATTCTGATATGAAAGTGTGACAAGTTCTGTGGACCTCTACTAAAATAAGCAAAAATGGTAAAATAAAAAAAAGTAGCTGGAAATTGTACAAATGGAAAAGCAAATAATGAAACATTTATTAAAGAAAATACACTAAAACTCAGTAAGAAAAGTGAGTCTGTGGCATTCAAACCATGACCTCTTCCCTCCCTACAATCTCCTTTAAGTCTACTCAGCTAGACAGAAGCTTCATTCAGGTAGGTATGGCCAAGATGGGGGTTCCCCTTTTTTAGCTCTCAACCAAAGCTGCTATCACTCATTGTAAGAAGCAGACCCTCAGCATTTCTCATTCTTTCTAACTCTAAGTTAAAGAAGTTAAATTGCTTATGTGTGCAGCTAAAAAGTTAGAGTACTCCCTTCTTCCACCCACTCCCTACCAGTTGTAGGATAGAAGGTCTGTCCCAGATTTTCAGAGTGGAAAATTATCAGTGATATGTTTTATTCAATTTCCCAAAATGGCATTATAATCCTAAACATATCTGTGTCTAACAACAGAGCATTAAAATACAGTAGTTGAAACTGATAGAACTGAAAGAAAAAAAAAAAAAGAGATAAATCCATTATTATATTGGGAGACTCAAACATCCCTTATGTCAGTAATTAATAAAGGAGGCAAAAAATCAGAAAGGACATAGATGACCTAAGTCACACTATCAATCATTGTGATCTCATTCACATTATAGAGTACACCATCCAATATCATCAAAATAAGTATTTGTCTCCAGCTCACAAGGAACACTGACCAAGAAAGACCACACTGTGGACAATAAAACATACCTTAACAAATTTAAAAGGACAGAAATCATTCAATACATTATCTCATCACACAATAGAATTAAACTGGAAATCCACAATGGAAAGATAGCTAAACTATCCCCACATACTTAAAATTAAATAACATAAATAATCCATGATCAAAAAGGAAGCCTCGGGAACCAGCAGTTAGCGTAATGGCTATGTCGCTGGACTCCCACGTAGTCGACCGCGGTTCGTGTCCCGGACCTGGTGGCTTAAAACTCACGCCGGGCGCGTGTGCGTGCGTGCCCAAGATCCTGAGAGGAGAATGGAGGAGAAGGGATTGCGGCGTGACCATCCCCCCTGGGGGGTGATTTCTCGCTTTCTGTCTCTATGTCTCTCTCTGTCTGTCTGGCGAGTGCATGTGCCCTACAGTGAAAATCTCTCCAAAAAAAAAAAAAAAAGAAGCCTCCAAAATGCAAAAATCTTTAAAATTTTTGTATTTATTTTGTTATAGAGTGGGAGAGAGAGAAAGAGAAGTACTCTCAACAGTGTGTGGTCACACCACAATTCCATCTACCCAGGCCATCCTGATCTTGGACATAAGCACGTGCACACCTGGCAAGTTCCAGATTGACCCAGGATGCAAATCTGACATTGACCATGTGGCTTGCTGCACTACAGATCAGTACCCTAGCACCTGCATCACCAGGCTGGGCAAAGATATGTAAAAATCTTGGGACCAGCAGTTAATGTAATGGCTAAGTCACTGGACTCCCATGTAGTTGACTGCAGTTCCAGTCCTGGACCCAGTGGCTTATGTGTGTATGCACGTACCCAAGATCCCAAGAGGAGAATGGAGGAGAAGGGATTGCGGTGTGGCCATCCCCCAATGGTAGGGTGATTCCTCGCTTTCTGTCTTTTTGTCTTTCTCTGTCTTTCTGGCAAGCGCACACACCCTATAGCAAAAACCCCTCCAAAAAAAAAGAAAACAAGATATGTAAAAATCTTTTGAGTTAAATGACCATGAAATAACAATCTATCAAAATGTTTAGGATGTAGTGAAAACAATGCTTAGAAAAAATTTTATAGCACTGAATGCACATAGTAGAAAAAGACAAAAACTCTTGAATCAATAGAAATGGATGTGAATTTTTTAATGAAAAATACAGTGAAGTAAAGACAGCATCATTCATTCAATCATTCGTTTCACTGACATCTAACAAATATCCTTTATATGCCAAGCATTTAGGTGCTGTGGATACAGGCATGAATGAAAAAGAAAAAACCCTGTTATGATTGAGCTTACATTCTAATGGGTACTGTGGAACATTAAACAAGGGTATGAAAAAAGAAAATCCTTTCAGAAGGTTACAGATGATGTATAAAAAAATTGGAACTGGGGGATATGACAAGTGCAGAGGGAAGAGTTAACTCTTAGTGGGGAAACTCAAGTAATTATGCCTGAGAGTATGCAATTCAACAGAGATTTTCATGACAGTGTTATGGCACTACCTGTGTAGTATTAGCCTTAAGCTTTTCTTTCAATCCACTGAGGCTGTTTTTATAGTTTTGTCTTAATTTTTTTTTCACATTGCCTATATTATGGGCAAATCCTAAAAGCAGGCACTTCTACACTTCTAAGCAAATCTAGACATGTGTATCATTAAAGAACAAGTGGGGATTTTGAAGACAAAAGAATTACTTTTATCAAATGTACATTTTAACAATTTTAAATTTGACATTTTAATTACAACAAGCAAAAATTTAGTTAAGATGTATTACATATCTTTTATATTCAAGAGAAGAAAATGGCAAGGATCCAAAAGTAAGTGGTTAAAATTGCCCAACATTACATCTTTTGCAAAGCCTAGAGTGTTGTCACTTTAAAGTTTTCTCATCAAAGAATGATTCCTTGACAAATCAATATAATTGAATTGAAAGCAAAGCTAAACTATGTGTTTTCTGATTTCTGAAAATCAATTGGGGTGCTTGCCTGGACAATCTATGAATAAGTTGTTTCATTTTATGTGGACAAAACTAATAAAAACTGAATAGGAGGGTATGTAAGAAGTTTCTTTATATAGTTTCTTATAATAGTTGTACTGTTGCTGATCTCTGTAATTCAAATATACCACTTAAGTCAACAATTGCTTTTTTCTCTGGCACCCTATAGAAGGAGTAATGCACAAAGATTGGCTTCTAACTCATGGCTATGACCTCTATATCACATCTAATTCTACTAAACAATTCATACAGAGAAAACCACTCTATTTCTGATGGGCTAACCTAGCAGGCCACACAACCAAGTGAACAATCTTAAGTTATTTCACCTCATATGAAGGAGCTATAACAAAAGAACTCTGACATTCTGGATATCAACATTATTTTGTTCAATATTGTTCTTTAGAGGATTCTTAGTATGTTTCCTCTTTCAGCTTATGGTCACCTTAAGCCCTTGCACATCGCAGCCTGTGCTCCTCAGTGAGATGTCTTACATCCACTGTATTTGAAGTATATGTGGTTCTCAACATTTTCCTAATCACTGTATTCCTCATCTCCAGGCTTAAAGTATTAATTTCTAATCACTCATTGGACTTATTTTTCATTAATCTCCCCAACTCAAGTAACCAAGCCACGTATAGACCATGTAGGTCTATCTGGACTCCTAAGTTCCAGTCTGCATCTTCTCACAGTCATCTAAATCCTAATTTCAAGAATTGTTAGCTTGAAAAAAAAAAAAAAAAGAATTGTCAGTTTGAGAATCATGGTAGCAGTCTGTATGAAATGAACAGAATTTTGACCACCATTACCACACATTGTATTTCCTTACCAGGATAATTCATGTTTTATAACTTGTCAAAGGTGTATATTACCATAAGGCATACCTCTTCTATGAGCCTAAATATAATATTGCCACCTTTATAATACATATTATGATCTTATTTTATGTGCATTCTGAGATTAAAATATTTGCATAAAATTTAGTGAACTAAATTGAGAGAGGGTTATCAGATTATTTAAGTTAAAATAATTCAAGTTGGTTAAATATCCACCAAAGCGAGTATTAAGTCACAATGCGTCAGCATGGTACACTTGATCAGATATTGTATAATGAGACAAGTTTATTTGGACTTAAAGTTGTTGTTATTGGTGCTTATTATCTACAGTTATGAAGACGGCTGGTGGTTAATTTCATACATTTCTAACTTATGAGATTTGGCCAGCTGATGGGGGAATGATTTTTTTTTTTCAAATGACCATCTGTATCTATCAGAAATTTGAAATCTAATTTCATTAGGTGCAGGTGGCAAGAATAATTAACACAGCTCTTTATTATATAATAGATTTAATAGGAATAGTGAACATGAGAAATATGGGTTTGTGAAATAAATTTCAATCAATTTGATGTTAACTAGATTTTTTCTTTTTTCCTAAAATAATTTGATCTCTATGCTTCTGTTCTCTTTGCTTTTCTATTTGGCCTACATACTCACCTTACAGATATGTAGTGGCACATATTAACATTCATGAGCAAGCTACATTCAGTAGAGAACTTTAAATTTTGATGCAGTGTAACACCAATTTTGAAAACAGAACTTCAAGGCTGGCTCCCTTGACCTCTGCTTAACCACTATTCCCTATTTTTTTCACACATTCATTCAGCAGTTTTCATTCTATATACATCCAAATTCAATGAGCAGTGCTCTGCCTTCATCTTACTCCACTTCTCAGTTCTATTTAATACATCTGATTTCATCTTCTTGAATCACTACAGATTCCCATGAAATCACACTCAATTTTCTATCTAACTTTTCTGGTGTTTCAAATCTTTGGCAGCTATTGAAATGTTGGAACATCCCAAGGTCCTACCCTACAACCTTTATTTTTTGTATCTACTTACACTTTGAGTGATCTCATTTAGAAAAAGTGGTTTTAAATAACACTTTGATGCTAGTGGCTCCTCCTATATAGATATCTAGTCTTAACCTGCCCACTGAGCTGCCTGCAGATGCCTTGGCAACTTCATTAATTTTTTTTTTTGAGAGATTTTCACTATAGGGCATGTGCATTCGCCAGACAGACAGAGAGAGACATAGAGAGACATAGAGACAGAAAGTGAGAAATCACCCCCTAGGAGGGATGGTCACACCGCAATCCCTTCTCCTCCATTCTCCTCTCGGGATCTTGGGCACGCACGCACACACGCCCGGCATGAGTTTTAAGCCACCGGGTCCGGGACGTAAACTGCGGTCGGCTACGTGGGAGTCCAGTGACATAGCCATTACGCTAACTGCTGGTTCCCACAAATTCACTAAAATTTTTAATATGCATCTCAAACTTAATGTCAAAAACAATTACCTCTCCATTCCCCACTTCAGCAAGTAGCCCCATCCTCAACCCAGTTGCTCTCCAAACTTAGAAGTCATCCATGGTTCCTTGTATAGTATATATTTCTTATATATTCCTCATTACCTACATCCAGTCCTCTTTGGTTCTATAAGGGTTCTTCAGAAATTTTGTGGAAAAATGGAATAATAGTATGAGTTTTGGTGCAAAATTTACTTTTGAAATCCAAAATTTTTCATAATACAAAATTTTGAAATCCAATATTTTTCGTAATACATATTGTCCATATACTTTTTAAAGGTGCCACATATTTACCAACTATACCCAAACCAGTCTTCATCACTCCATCTTCCACTTACCTCTCAGACCTACTAACTGTCACCTATTGCTAGGATGACATAAAGACAACCAAAATTTGTCCAACCTTGTGGACAGTTGGTGGCAAACTGAACTGCAGTGCTGGAAGCTACATGGCTGACCAAGAGCTCAGATCCCTGGGTAGGCTTGAAAACATACCTATCATTTGTCTACTTACTTAATTCTAGTGACTTTGCGTTACACTGACAATAAAATGCACACTATGCCATAACTAATTCTCCAACTTACTTCAATCCCCATCCGACCCCCCAACATTGTTCTTCAGGTTTTGCAAACTAATTCTTGGTCCACTGTATGATTCTTGGTTACCACCTATAGGCCCTAATATCCTTTCTATTTCTTAAAAATACCTTGTTTGTTCATAGTACACATCTTTGGCACTCATTAGTCCTTCTTGGAATGAGCTCTTCCCATGTTCTCACATAATGAACTCTGTTTTTGTAGTCAAGTTTTAACTCAAATGATACCATCTCCAAGAGACCTCTGCTAACCACTGTATCAGAAGTAACTAGCTTTGCCAATATCTATCATACTACCTTATTTTATTCACAGCATGAATTACCATGAATTATCCAGCTTATTGGCGCCCACCAGGCTTTAATCTCCATAAGAAGAGCACCTATTTTATCCTCAGTGTCTAGACAGTAGGTGGCACAGAACAAACAACAGACAACTCAAAACATAATTTGGTGGATGGGTACTAAATGAAAAAAATACTATTCCTTCAATTTTTGGAAGAAAAGATTGTGTCATATAGTTTAATAAACTCAACATTTTCTGATTTAATTAAATACGCTCTAAACAATCACTATAAAAGCAAACAGCTACAAGATCCTCAGAAAAGTTTATACAACTTGATAGAAAATAAGTTTACTCTTTTCATTTGCATGCCCCAAAATATTTTCTTCAAAAAAGACACTTATCTAAAATTACTGTCTACAAGTAGACAGTAGCAGCCTCTTCAAGAGCAAAAGGAGCTCCAGCTAAAAGCATAAACACCCAAATGCTGAGAAAGAGCAATAGTAGAGAAATTAATAACTTCCTCTACCACAAATAGTAAATGCACAAGGCAATATAATTTCTTTTTGGTTACAAAGTGAGGTATAAATTTAAAAGACCTCGTATTTATATGCTGTCAATGAATACTTACACTGTCTTTCAGAAAATTCTTATTTTTTTATATTTAAAAGCATGTCTTAATAATTATCCCAATTCAAGTATTATATAAATATATAACCATTTAATCATGTAAAATATATAATCATCGATATAAAATAGAACATACATTGGCATTAATATGCACAGGAAAAGTTTCTCATGAACTTCATTTATTTATGCAACTTAACTTCAATTTTGTATGTTTGCAGCTCCCAAAGATGCAGGCAGCTAAATTAAACTATGAGCTTGAATATACATTTTAATGCTTTGTCATTGAGTACTAACTTACAGATAGTGTGGCATACCCACATGACAGAATGACCTACATGTTTCCATTTAAAAATCATCTCAAAGAGCATCTAAATGTTTTACTTAATTCAAGATATCTGGTTTGATCATCATTTTCTCCCCAGTCTTCAACTTTTTCTCAAGGTGTCTTCAAAACAGAAACATGTCTGACTTAAGTCATGTTATCCATTAACAATTTCCATCCTTTTCTGCATAATTCCTACCTTATTCTACCATGAAGTGAATTTGCTTTATTTTACAATAAAGTTGAATAATGGCAAATTGTAGTCCCAGGCACAGAAAGGCGAGGTGGGAAGACATGGGTCTCTGCTTTATTTTCAAGTATTACCTGATACTCTGCCTCAGAAACTTTCCTTACTCCCTGTTCTCAACTACCTCCATGGAACTCTTCTGCTCTCCTCTATTGAAGGAGATTCTTCTCCAGAGTCATCAGTCATCACGAGAAGACTTGTAGAGGAGATAAACTGCACAAGGGAACTTTCCTGTAAACCTTCCATAATATCCAAAAATTATCAATATGATTCTGTTTTTCCCATTTGTTCAACTAAGCATTATAAACTAAACAGCAAACTTAGGATAAATAATGGAACTAATGGCATACATCTATAAAGTTTAAAATATTTTTCCTTAATTATACTGAGCCTTGTTTCTTTGAGTTAGGATGATATGAAGTTTGCATGATAAATTTCCAAGTTTCAAAGAAGTCTTACTTTTGAAGTCACAAAGGAACAGATTTGGGGGTGCATAAAAAATAGGATGAAAACCAAAAAATGTAATCAAAAATTAAAATAACTGCAAATGCAATTCATTATAAGCAACTTTCTATGTGAGACATCAATTTAGTCGAGCATACGTTCTTGTCTAATTCGGAATATGTCAACAATGTAATCACTCAGGTGGATCATAAGAAAGAAAATGGGATAAATACTATTCTGTACCTACCAGCTGTAATTCAGAACACAAACATTAAAACTGAAACAGAACCTAACATCATATCTAGGTAGGACACAAAGGGATACATATCATCAATACCTGAGTAATTCCATATTAGATCTAAAGGATAACTGAGGATTTAGGAACTTTATGATGAAGAGCCTGGAAAGGGTCTATATGTAAAGCAATAACCTTATCATTAGAGAACAAGCAATTGAAAATTGAAGAAAATGTCGCTTTAAAATACTAGGTAGTAAAAGGAAGAGTGGACCAAACAAAACGATAGCAACAAAAACCACAAAACAAACAAAAACAGCCCAAAGAAGCAAAATTACTGTTGAATCAACCCCATACATGCTGCAGAATCAGAGTCTCTCCAATTAGTTTCTGTAGATTGTCTCATCTCAGACAATTAGAGCTAGTTGCACAAAAATTGTCTCATTCAGAACATGCTTTGAGAGGGTTTACAAGATCCCAATGGAGCTTCCAAACTTGCTTTGTTTTCCTAATTGAAAACTTAGAAGGTAATAACCTCCTCTCAATTCATAGAAAGCCGGAAACCCTAGGATACAAAGCAGTTTCCAAAGAAATTTAAAATAAAATCATGTATCATTAAAAATTGAACAAAACAAACCAAGCACGTCTCCCAAAGAAAGCAAAAACACGCCTTTGAAACAAACAGTAAGTCACCACTGTTCATTGCTGAGCGACATGTCAGTTACAGAGTGGCAGAATAAATGTGCAAGTTGCCAAATTGAACTAATTCATGTTCTGAATTAAAATAAAACACCCTCAATGTTGTAGGCCACTTCTATTCAGCAGCATTCCTAGGGTTTACTGCAATCTGTCTTGGGAGACACAGAGACATTGAGCAGCTGCTTCAGCTCATTCTTCACTGCTAACAGGCACCATTCCATAAAGTATTCCTTTTTTTTTTTTTTTTTTGCATCTTTCATGAAATGACCTACATATGCACACACGTGCCCCAGACTCCCAAGGATAAAAGGGGAAAAGTGCACAATTCTTATTTCAATAAAGTAACTGAATGACTGCCCTTCAGCACAAAAGCAGAATGCCATCTCGAGAGCCACCTTCTAGTGTAGCCTCCGTGCTTCCAGCTTCAGCTATTACAATTCCAGCAGGGGATTAAACACGACAGCCAGGAATGGTTGGGTCACCCCAACAGCTAAACATAAAACTTCAATTTCCCCCTTTCCACAAAAATATAAACCCTGATCCAGCCTTCATTTCATGTAAGCTAAATGAATTCATTCGTTCATTGAACAATTGGTCACAGAATACTATATGTGGGGCCCCAGGTGAGGACTTGTAAAGGTTCCAGAGTTAAACTACATAGAAATCATTCCTCAAGGAGCTTCCATATCACAGAAGAGTTCTAACATGCACATAAATTGCCACAGAAAAATATAGAGTGCTGTGATGAGATTCGGGAGCATTCTTAAATCCAGCAATCAAATACAAATATGTATTGAGCACTAATTATGCAATGACTCCTTTAAGCAGTGATTCTGAAAGGCATATATATAAACACATGTAAGATATTTTTACACTCAATGAACTTGTACTACTTAGTTGAGTAAATAAAACACAGATGTAAAAATGTGCAGCAATAAGATATCCTAATGACTGAATCCTTAACACCTGGCAAATAGTAGCTCCTTGATAAAAGTGGGTTTTGTGAATATTTAACAGTGCATCTCTATGTACATAGCTATACATTTGTGTGTGTGTATATGTGCACATAGGCATACATATACAATCAATTAGCACTATATTGTTAAAGAAGAAAAAACTCTGACACCTTTTGAAAATGTCTCTTTGTATGTCAGTTTTGTTAGTTTGAGGCATTTTGCCCTTTTATATAACCCTCCATCATAAACACAAGGATAAAAGACAATTTGAATACCCTGAGAAGGAAGAAATAACTTTGGGAAGGTGCTATATGGGAGAGATCGACTACAGGAGAGGGGTCTGACTCTAAAATCAAGATTTTTATTTCAGATGAACTATGGGTCAGTCTGTACCTAAACCACAGAAGATATAGCATTTTGAAAACCTGTACAATATTAGACCAGGAAGGAATAGAGACTAGAACTGCAACACTAACTACGAAACTCCAACAAATTTTTAATTTAATAAACCAGCTGGGATCTTCACCTCCCACTTCCCACTGTACAACCAGCCACTATTTTTCATTAACTGTAGTTTTTACTAGTAATCAAATCATCTCTTTTCTGTATCAATTGCTGTTATCTTGATTCATGACTTTCTCGACTGGACTAGAGTCCATATTTCCCATCCTCTTGTTCTAGGTCTCTTCCTAACCTATTGGACCAGGCTATCCCTCCTAAGTATCTGCTTAAATTTCTGCTGTTGTTCAGGGCCAGCAGGTGGCATGGTGGTTAAGGCACTGGATCCCACATAACTGACAATGCAGTTTGAGTCCTGGACCCAGCAGCTTGAAAAACGCACTGGGTTTAGGTACATGTGTGCCCAAAGTCTCAAGAGGAGACGGGAGGAAAAGGGATTGTGGCATGGCCACCCCGTGTGTGTGTGGGGGTAATTTCTCACTTTTTACCTATGTATTTCAATCCAGCAAGCACATGCACCCTATAGGGGAAAAAACAATTCTGTGTTGTTCCCAATTTCCTGCAGTATTTCCTGCATGTTATGTCATACAAAGCCCTTTGTGATTTGGTTCCCATTTATCTTTTTTGACCTCTTCTGACACTCATCCTTCTTTCCCCGATACCATCCCCAAATATACACATATTCCAGGCATGAAAAATTTTTTCATGCAAAAGCTAATCTAGTATATCTGTGAAAGACAGAATAATGCCCCTCAAAGATGTTCATATATTAATGTCTAGACTATGCATATGTTACTTTACATGGCAAAAGGGACTCTCTGTGTATGGGTCCTGAGATGAAGAGATTATTGTCAATTAATGGACCCAACGTGATCACAAGAATCCTCATAGGAGGGAAGCCAGAAAGTCAAAGGATATGTGGCAATGAAAGCAGAGAGATTGGAAAATGCTGTATGGCTGGACTCGAGTATGGAAGGAATGCAGGTGGCTTATAAAGCTGGAAAAGGCAAGGAAACTGAGGCTTCCCTAGAGCTTTCCAAAGGAATGCAGTACTGCCAATACCTGGATTTTAGGACTTCTGACCTCCAGAACTGTAAGATAGTAACCTCATGTTGTTTTAAACCACTAAGTTTGTGATAATTTGTTACAACAGCAATAGAAAACTAATATACTACACTCAGGTGGCTCATATCACTTTGTTTGTCTGCAAGGTCTTTAATAGCAAGGGATGGTAGATCATTCATCTTTTCAATCCCCCAGAGAACTGAGTCCAATTGCTTGTTTTAGTGTGATTTGTTTGAAAATGGTTGCTAAATATAAAAAGTAACTAGAACTGACTGGTGAATATGAAAAGACAATGCCTATAGCATCATAGTTCCAAAGTTATGACAGATACATAGATTTTATAATGTGAAAAAAACATGCAATTACAAAAATAAGTACTCCATACATTCTCCCCCCAAAAAACATTGCTGAAGTTATAAGGAAATTGTATAAAAGATTTTTAGAATATGATTCATGGATATGGAAAACTACAAATGACGTGATTAAACCTAACAAAAATACATCATTTTGACTTGCTTCTTTTACTAAAACTCTATAATTTGGGTTTTTAAAGTAACAAATCCAAAAGGCAAATGCCTACAGATATCATTCTAACCATTTCACTACCCCAGGCATAGTTGGTGTTGGACAGTGTTACCAAGTGCTTAACACAGTAGGGATTCAATAAATGCGTGTTAACACTGTATACAGAACTTATTACTTTGTCCTGAGAAGGAGGTGCTTCCATGCATAAAACCTGAAAATAAGCATACATAAATGAGCATAGCTGTATATTACTTATAATTGTAATATACAACTGAAAAGAGTCTTCAAAGTTTGGAAAAATAGTTAGAATGCTAGTATTTGTATAGATGGGTGTATGTATATGTGTATATTTTTGTGTGTGTGTGCATCTGAGAAAGAAAGAATCCTTATATTGGAAGAGGCATTTATAATGGCCAAAATCCTTTGGAAATTTTGATTTATATATTTTTTTTAAAAATTGCTGCACAAGAGTTTCCCTTGGAATTGATTCTTTTGGAATATATAGATAAGAACAATTACTTTTTCAAGGGCACTCTGCCTGGTGACTAGTGCTTTCCATTTAGCTTGATTGTCCTTGGACCTTTCCATCCCCTATTCCAGATTCAATCCCCTAGACCAGCAAGTAAACATAAGTAGTGAAACACAGATCCATCCACACTTACGTATTCCTACCAGCAGCTCTTATTTATATTAGTGAGCAACTAAGACACCTCTATGATTTTTTTCTCCTTTTGACACTTGAGTCATTTAAATGGCAAAACCTGGGACCCGCAGTTAGTGTAATGGCTATGCTGCTGAACTCCCATGTAGTCGACCAGGGTTTGAGTGCCAGACTTGGTGGTCTGAACTCACGCCGGGTGCTTGTGCATGCATGCCCAGGATCCCACGAGGAGAATGGAGGAGAAGGGATTGCGGCGTGACCATCACCCCTGGGGCGTGACTTCTCTCTTTCTGTCTCTCTTTTTGGCGACTGTATGCACCCTATAGCAAACCCCCACCCCCACCCCCACCACACACACACACACACACACACACACACACAAGGCAAAACCTTAGTGACATTAACATATAAAAAAAGATTTTGTTTTTAGGTTTTTGCCACAGGGTGTATGGCTCACTGGAGACAGAAAGAGGTAAAGTGAGAAATGGCCCCCCACCCCCACCCCTGAAGAGTGGGAATGCCACAATCCCTTTTCTTCCATTAGCCTCTCAGGATTGGGGACACACACATACACGCACCCAGCATGATTTTCAAGCCAGAGTCCAGAACTCAAATTGTGGTTAGTCATGTGGGAGTCTTAACCCCTATGCTACCTGCTGGCCCCAAAAGATTTTTAATACACTGTATAGGTAAGCCCCATGCTTTCATTAGGGAGGAAGGGATAGCCGAATACACCAAATGGGCTTTATTCTTCTACAAGTTCCATTAAGGAGTAAAGTATGAGATAGGATCAAATTAAGAAGGAGGAGGAGGAGAAGAAGGAGGAGAAGAAGAAGAAGGAAAAAAGACAAGGCAATGGACTCTCTCCCTGGCACCACCCCTTTGTCAGCTCTGCCTTCCCTGGAGGTTGCACCCCCTATCCCTATAGACCAAGGACAGGGACGTATTATGCACAGCAAGTGCCCAGCATGGCCATGGAAAGGACACTGCTCTGAGTGCCAGGAAGTCTGGGTGCCAATCACTCCATCCTCAGGTATGCAGCTTGACTGCCCCAACATCCTCTTTTACATAATTATTTTTTTCTGATATGCCAATACAGGTGAGAGAAAAAAATATTAGTTTGATAGAGAATATAAATCTTTTCTCATCATTCATAATAATTTTCCCTTATCATTCACAGAACATTTATGTCATGTGTGGAATACAAAGTAACTCGAACATGTTTTTAGGGCTTACAGTAAAATGCCAATGGCAAAACTTTACTGAAATCAAGGTAACAAAACTAATTAGAAAACATTTTAGTTCAGCTAGTAAAACAGAACTGACAAAAGGTGTTGAGGATACCCACAAGAGACTCAGTGACAATTTTATAGAAATATTTATATATAACCTCCGCAGATGTTAAAATTTGAAGTTATCCATTGTTATCACCTTAAGGCATCATTTTCTATGCAAGGTGTCTTGCACAGATGTCTTAAGAGATCACAACTTTACAAAGGGAAATGTGCCTTAAATAAGAAAAAAAATAGACTAAAACGCAGTATTTTGAACTGCCAAACCCAATTTCACATAGATACATCACCACCTGCAAGGTGGTTTGTAGTGGTCTTAGGTTTGTAATGATAAAATACGTGCTTTTAAACAAGAAAAAAAAATCTTTTCCCTTAATTTGACCTTTGTTTTAAACTGATAACATCATCTACTCTGTTATTTTTAGTTCACATTGTGTAGCATAAACTTAACTGCAGCCAAACATCAGACTCCAGTACTCTGGCCACAAATTCTGCCCATCAATGTATTTGATCAATGTACAAATATTAAAATATGTTCCAGCAAAAAGGTGTTACTTAAATACTATGTATACACTGAATGTGTTTAATACATACTGGTGAAATGAACAAAAGGATGGACTATAATGTCTATCAATGATGCTGGCATTCAAAACTGCTACTTTATAAAAAGGGAAATCAAGGATGGGAAAGTTTCAGGGACTTGTTCCAATTATTATGGCTCATTGGGATATAGAGTGAAACCAAGTCTCTTAATTTCTAGTGCTGTGCATTTCATACTACTTGTCAGATCAACCTAAACCACTTCTGAAAAAGTAACTAAAAGCATGTATTTTTACTGATCATCACTGTAGACAAAAATCGGCATGTCAATATTAGCTGTCTGTAGAAACACCTTGCCAATTTACAATAGTCAACATGAGGATTAACCATAGCAAATTATAATACGCTTGTAAGTCACCTTTCATATCTGCTTGTATGAAGTGTGGAAACAAAAATCGAATTAGTAATACCTTACCTTCAGGAGGTTAGTCTATGGCAAACATGTTTCAAATCTAGACAAAACAATTTTTGATTGGAGGAAATTTTATGCTTCCTATAATGTAATTTTTTTCATTTGTGTGATTGACCCAGAATTATACACTTGTTTTACCTAAAAAGAAAAGGCATAACTTCCAGAGTTATTTTTAAAAATTCACAGCCCTTTAATAGTTTGTAATACATAGTTTTTTAAATGACATTGACTTCTTTTAGACTTCCTTTTGTATTCACCTGTACATTTTCCTGAATTTTGACTTAATGATCTATTTTCAGTTATCTAATTCAAACCTGCATAAAATTTAACTCTACCACTCTTGCATTTTAAAGGTTTCTTCTCTCAGTTTCCAGGAAAGCTCTACATTTTCACTCGTCATCTCTTAACTCTCCTTTAATCTCTTCCCCTGACTGGCTACACTTTCTCTATCAATCTCTTACAAGGCCAAGGTTCCACAGCACCCTCGATCCCTTTTCCTTTTCTTTCTCCTTTCCTCTTCTCTCTCTGCATGCTTTCCTTGCATGAGTTAATAAGTCATGCTGCTCTCAACATGGGGATAATTTCAAAATGTATATCTCATACCTTCATTTTTGTAGCATATTCATCAATGGTGTCCCCATAAGATATGTCTGCTTGGATCTTGGAATATAACCTTATTTAGACAAAGTGTCCTTGCAGATGCAGTTAAGAATATCACTATGAGGTCATCCTGGAATACCTGAGTGGATCCTGATGACAGGTATCCTTACAAGCAAAAGGTGGAGTGAGATTAAAGACACAAAGAAGAAGGCCATGTGAAAACTGGGCAGAAACTACAATGATGCAACCACAAACTAAGGAATGACTTAAGCCACTAGAAGCTGAAAGAAGTAAACAATGATTCTTCATTGAGCCTTTAGAGAGAGTGTGGCCCTGTACACTCCTTAATTTTCAGACTTCTGGCCTCCAAAACTGTGAGAAAACACACTGCTGTTTGTGAAGTCATCCAGTGTGGAGTAATTTAAAATGGCAGCCACAGGAAACTAATAATACAACTCCAGAGGAGTAAATCTATTCACTCAATATATCCACTGAGTGTCACAGCTCTTACGTTCCAAACTGAACTCATTCCATCCTCTCTCCATGAAAAAAATACCCTCTCTATAAATACCCTCTATATAATTGGTAACACCATCTGTACTTTTCCTCAAATTATTTCACAATGTTCTTCAAACATTCACCTGATCCTATGTAATCTCCATTAGAAACATAATATTGGGGGACCAGCAGATGCTGTAAAGGTTCCATTGCTGGACCCCCACATAGTTGACTACAGCTCGAGTTTTGGACCCGTTAGCTTATTCCAGCTGTGTGTGCATACATGCCTAAAGTCCTAAAAGGAGAAGGGATTGTTGTGTGGCTATCCCCACTGGGGAGAGGGTGGATTTCTCACTTTCTGTTTCTCTCTGTCTCACTGGTGAGTGCACATGCCCTATAGAAAAAAATCTCTTAAAAAAAAAGAAAGAAAAGAAACATAATATTGGGTCATTGGGAAAGTCATGAGGCATTTTAGCATAGAAAAGTATATCATGACTTTCCTGACGACCTAATCATTTTAGTATCTGACTACTTTTCAGGCTCTCAATATTTCTCAATACGAGTTTTATTGAGTATCTAACTGATCATTCTGGAATCCTACCAGTTTTTATACAAAGAGTATTATCTGTTCAAAACTAGATTTGACCACACCGTTCCCACGTGTGACCCTATATAGCCTAACTAGCTGTCTCTCATTCCTTTGCAAAGACTTAAATGATGTGCTTATATAAGCATGTGTGTAGCACCATGGCGTACATAGCTAGGAGTTTTATCCCTATGGAATATGGAAGACATCACAATGAACAGATCTGCCAAATCAGAAGTTTGGCTTCACAGATGGTATTTTTTACTAAAGGAATCTGCAAAGTAATTAAGTATCTCAGAAAAATTCAAGAAGATAAATACAAGATAAATTCCAAAATCCCTGGAAAGATATACAAAATACTTTATTCTCTACCCCCAACCTACATTTAGGACTTCATTTTAATCATAAATACCTTACTGTTTTCTTTAAGTGGATTTTCAAGTTTCAGTGCTTTAGGGACCTTTAGCATGATCTATAGTAACACAATCCTTCTTTTATAAATTTTTCTTTTTGAGAGATTTTTGCTAGGGCACATGTGCTTGCCAGAGAGACAGAGAAAAAGAAAGCAAGAAATCACCCCCCTACACCCCCCCCAAGGAGGATGGCCATGCCTCAATCCCTTCTCCTCCGTTATCCTTTCAGGATTTGGGGCATGCATGCACACGTGCCTGGCATGAGTTTTACCATTTTTCCCCCCAACCTCCCATATCAAATTGACCACCAAACTCTATGGGTTCTAAGTTCAAAATTGCATTTTTTTCCTGTTTTCTCTATTTTCACTGCTGTTACTTTGAGAAGGAAAATCATTTTCATGTCAGGCATTTTTGCTATTGACAGCTGCAGAACTCTTCAAGCTACTACAAGGAAAAAGGGGTACTTTTGAAATTGGATTTGTGGAGTACAGATGAATCTGAAACGTTACCATGAGCCAAAGAATCACTACTGTTTCCTCTTATTCTACTTCTGATTCTCATTCTTTGCCCTTTTTCCCATTTTCTTCTTTTTCTCCCTCTTTTTCTCTACATCATAGACTATAGGTCATGCAGTCCCATAAGATAAAAATGTTAACTTCCCTGTTGTTCTTATTTCCTTCCCATCTGATTCTTCACAGGCCATCCTTTCTGTAGTCTCCAATACAATCCAATAAATTTGTTTGAATTATACTATTACCAATTTGAGTAGGCAGAGTAATGTTCCACCCTGGAAAGATGTCCACATTTTTATCCATGAAACCTGTGACTGTGTTTTATTACATGGCAAATGGACCTGGAAATCTGATTAAATTAAGGATCTTGAGATAGATTACTTATCCTGGATTATCTCGGGAGGTCCAATATAAGCACAAGGGCCCTTTTAAGGAAAAGGAGCAGGAGAGTCAGAGTCAAAGAAGATGTAATGATGGAAGCAAAAGTTAGAGGGATGCATGAAGATACCAGAACTAGGAAGAGATGCTAAAACAGATTATCTTAGAGCCTCCACAAAGAATACAGCCCAACCAACCAATTTCAGACATTTGTCCTCAAGTACTATAAAATAAGTTTGTATTGCTTTAAGCCACTTAAGTGTGTTAATTTGTTTAAGCAGCAATAGGTACTAAAACACCAGTGTCCCTAATTTCCAAGCCACCTATGGATCATCTGCAAGCCAAGAGTTGATTTGTCTATGGATCATGGGTTTAATCCTCTGTTCCAAACGGTGGCCACCACTATGTTATCTCGACAATGAGCATCTCCTCCTTAACATGGCTTAAAATACCCACTGCTGACTCCTTACTGCTGCCATCTATCCCTCCCTCACCTGTCACATCAAGTATATAGAACAGTATATTCTTTTTATGCTCATTCTCCACAATTGGCATTAATCTGTACCAACTTTATATAAAATTGTATTTACAGGGCCAGCAGATGGCGCAGCAGTTACGTCACTGGACTCCCTCTGGCCAACCATGGTTTGAGTTCAAGACCTGGTAGCTTGAAAATCATGCTGGGCACATGTGTGTGCTCAAAATCCTGGGAGGAGGGAACCAGCAGTTAGTGTAATGACTTTGTCACTGGACTCCCACGTAGTCGACCGCGGTTCGCGTCCCGGACCCAGTGGCTTAAAACTCATGCTGGGCGCGTGTGCGTGCGTGCCCAAGATCCTGAGAGGAGAATGGAGGAGAAGGGATTGCGGCGTGACCATCCCCCCGGGGGGGTGATTTCTCGCTTTCTGTCTCTCTGTCTCTGTCTGTCTGGCAAGCGCACACACCCTATAGCGAAAACCTCTAAAAAAAAAAAAAAGAAAAATCCTGGGAGGAGAATGGAGAAGGAATTGTGGTGTGGCCAAATCTTCTGAGGGGGTGATTTCTCACTTTCTCTCTTACTCTCTCTCAAGCACATGCACCCTAAAGCAAAAAAATCTCTTTAAAAAAATTGTATTTACAACTAAAACTGAACACATAAGTTTGTGCTGAAATGTGCAGGTCTATTAAGATGATTACTAGAAGGTACTACATAATTTTATTTTGTTAGGTACAAGTTCCATTTTGGGTATGACTTATTCTAATTAAAATTATTATTTCAAATTAATATTAAAATTAGTCTAGATCTAATTTAAAAATTTATAAAAAGTTCCTTTGGCCAGAACGACTGTCTTCCAGTAATTCACAAAAATGACGAACACCAAAGGAAGGAGGAGAGGCACTTGATATATGTTCTCTAGATCTTTTAGAAAACACAGAGTGGTTCCTTTGGCAAAACACATGTTAATCTTTATTTTTTTTTTTTTGGAGAGGTTTTCGCTATAGAGCGCGTGTGCTTGCCAGACAGACAGAGAGAGATAGAGACAGAAAGCGAGAAATCACCCCCCAGGGGGAATGGCCAAAGTGTGTTTCTCTGATAATGTAGACATCAAGAGAATGGGCACTGTTCATAATGGAATGCTCCACAAATGTTACCATGGCAAAACTGAAGAATCTACACTGTTACCCAGCATGCTGTTGGTATTGCCGTAAACAAACAAGGGCAAGATTCTTGCCAAGAGAATTAGTGTGTGTATTCAGCATATTAAGCATTCTAAGAGCAGAGATACCTTCCTAAAATGTGTGAAAAATGACCAGAAAAAGAAAGAAGCCAAAGAGGAACATATGTGGGTTCAACTGTAGTGCCAGCCTGCTCCACCCAGAGGAACACACTTTGTGAGAACCAATGGAAGGAGCCTGAGCTTCTGAAACCTATTTCCTATGAATTCATGGCATGATGGGTATTAAAAATAAGCAAATTACAGTCTATAAAAAGTTACAAAGAGTCCAAGAAATATAAGAATTTGTTTTCCAAGATAAAGTATACTTCACTTCAAAAAGGCAAATGAACTCTCAGAAGTTTGGTCTTGTAAGCCATCCCAAAAGAAGGTAAGGAGAAATGCCTTAATTTTTGATATATTTGACAAGCTGAGAATAAACAAATGGTAATATAATAAAAGGCAGGTGCTGAGAGATTAGGTTGTCTCTTAACCTTGTGGAATTAAGCTCACTGACTTCCACAAATGCCCGAGAGAGCTAATGCACTAAATCAAATTGACAAGAGATAGAAGTGGTGTCCTTCTGGAATTTCTCACTCTTACTCAGTTATATCTCATTTTCTTTACACAATAATTTTTCTTTCACTGAAAGAAATGAAGATTCAGTAATAACAAACACAAAGATTAAAACCTAAATTGTGCCTTTGGTTATTTGACTACTCATGTTTTATTAAGTATTTGGGCCTAGAGTTACAAGTTTAGGAAAAACTCTTGAAGCCTGCTTTCCTCTTACCATCAGGAAAAACTGCATCTAAATCATTTTACACCAACAAGTATACCCTGGCCAGGTTCTGGATGAAGAGAAGATCTACTCCCTATGGTGATCTTTTTCACTCTCTAATACATGGATACTTTAGAGAGTTATTACCTTAGATCCCATTTAGAATAACATGTACTCTGGTTTACATAAAAGAGCCATTTACTCTCCTTCAAATGTTCTAACACCTGAATATTTGTTTTCTATTCCAAAATCACTTATTTATCTTGCTTAAGTAATCATGAAGTAAACCTTTTCATGATAGTCACTACTGAATGATATCATTAGAACCAAAATGTCTGAACAATGACATTAGCATTTCTTTAAAGCTGCACTATTATATCAAAATTCCAACATGGAAGTACTTGAAGAATCACGTTCCATTCCTTTCAACAGATTCTGAACTGTATTTCAAGTCCATGAAAACACTCGTGGATTTGTAAAGGTTCATTATCATCTAAACCCTTAAAATATCCTTAAAACCCTTAAAATATTGCTTATTCTGAGTTATAGCTTCTGTTTCAGTAGATTCACATTGTACTGATTTCCTTTTAAGATAAAAACTTTCTAAATGTCTCTGTTGTATTTTACCTTTATCTTTCTAACTGAACTTTTTCCTATAACATCCTCACTTATATAACTCACCCTGGACATTAAAATTGCTCACTCATTCACACCATCATTAATTTGTTAAGACATTTCCTTGAACCTGACTCCACAAAGCATACCATACATGGCACTATAGAGCTCAGAAGCATACAAAATGGTTCTTACACTCACCATCTTACATTCAAAGGATGGATATGAAAGCAAAGAGAAACAGACCAAAGGGGAGTCATCACAGGTTCCTTTCTCTTTTTGTTTTTTTCTTGTTTTTATTATTTTTTTTTTTACATCTAGCCCCCTCTACCTTCATTCCTCCTCAGTGTTACAAACTCTTCAGCCAGATAGCAATTCATACTTCAGTTTCCCCCAAAGTGCTATAGTCCCACTTTTTCATAATAGTCCTTCAACAATTTGTTATTTTCCTGCTCTAAAATCTTATTCCAAAATCTCTCAGTTACATAAAAATTTAGAAAACATATTTTAGGATAGCCTGAGGCCACATTAAACCCTTTGAATATATTTGTAAAGATAGAACATTTTGTGGAATTTAGCTCAAATGAAGTAATTACAATATTTTTGTATAGTTCTACAAAGACACAATGAGTGTACCAAAATAGATTTTTTATTTGCAGGCAAATATGCTAAAAAAGGGAAGGGAGTGAAGGAAGAAGGCAAGAAGAATAAAACAGAACATTTAGCTAAGTTTTCTAAACTGCTTGAGATACAAAGATTCCCCAAACAAGTATTTGCTTAACATGTGGGTTTTGGGCAGAATTCCACAAATGATGGCAATGCACATGTTTACTTACTGAGTTTCTATAACACTTCATAGACTTAAAGGGCATCAGTAATATTGATAGTCCTTGCCTCTTAAGTGCTGCTTATAAAAACTATAAGTTCCAGTTGCAGGAGAAAAATCTATGTGTAACAAAGGCCGAATACTGCTTCCATAAATATTAAAGGCTTTGATTCTAAACATTAACACAACTTCAGAGAATTACATGAGCAAGCAAATTCAACCCTTATCATAATATACATATATATGTACATATATGTATATCTGAAGTGACAACTAAAATTATAAACTTGTATTTTAATATTATAATCAAGGCTATTATAACTGCCTTATTAGATTTACTTTTTGTCCATAAGTTAATAGCAATGGTGTTGTAGTCCAATCTGATAAAAAATAATATACCTTGGGACCAGCAGTTAGCATAATGGCTATGTTGCTGGACTCCCATGTAGTCGACCGTGGTTCATGTCCCGGACTCGGTGGCTTAAAACTCACGCTGGGCACGTGTGAGTATGTGCCCAAGATCCCAAGAGGAGAATGGGGGAGAAGGGATTGAGGCGTGTATTTCCTATGAATTCATGGCATGATGGGTATTAAAAATAAGCAAATTACAGTCTATAAAAAGTTACAAAGAGTCCAAGAAATATAAGAATTTGTTTTCCAAGATAAAGTATACTTCACTTCAAAAAGGCAAATGAACTCTCAGAAGTTTGGTCTTGTAAGCCATCCCAAAAGAAGGTAAGGAGAAATGCCTCAATCTTTGATATATTTGACAAGCTGAGAATAAACAAATGGTAATATAATAAAAGGCAGGTGCTGAGAGATTAGGTTGTCTCTTAACCTTGTGGAATTAAGCTCACTGACTTCCACAAATGCCCGAGAGAGCTAATGCACTAAATCAAATTGACAAGAGATAGAAGTGGTGTCCTTCTGGAATTTCTCACTCTTACTCAGTTATATCTCATTTTCTTTACACAATAATTTTTCTTTCACTGAAAGAAATGAAGATTCAGTAATAACAAACACAAAGATTAAAACCTAAATTGTGCCTTTGGTTATTTGACTACTCATGTTTTATTAAGTATTTGGGCCTAGAGTTACAAGTTTAGGAAAAACTCTTGAAGCCTGCTTTCCTCTTACCATCAGGAAAAACTGCATCTAAATCATTTTACACCAACAAGTATACCCTGGCCAGGTTCTGGATGAAGAGAAGATCTACTCCCTATGGTGATCTTTTTCACTCTCTAATACATGGATACTTTAGAGAGTTATTACCTTAGATCCCATTTAGAATAACATGTACTCTGGTTTACATAAAAGAGCCATTTACTCTCCTTCAAATGTTCTAATACCTGAATATTTGTTTTCTATTCCAAAATCACTTATTTATCTTGCTTAAGTAATCATGAAGTAAACCTTTTCATGATAGTCACTACTGAATGATATCATTAGAACCAAAATGTCTGAACAATGACATTAGCATTTCTTTAAAGCTGCACTATTATATCAAAATTCCAACATGGAAGTACTTGAAGAATCACGTTCCATTCCTTTCAACAGATTCTGAACTGTATTTCAAGTCCATGAAAACACTCGTGGATTTGTAAAGGTTCATTATCATCTAAACCCTTAAAATATCCTTAAAACCCTTAAAATATTGCTTATTCTGAGTTATAGCTTCTGTTTCAGTAGATTCACATTGTACTGATTTCCTTTTAAGATAAAAACTTTCTAAATGTCTCTGTTGTATTTTACCTTTATCTTTCTAACTGAACTTTTTCCTATAACATCCTCACTTATATAACTCACCCTGGACATTAAAATTGCTCACTCATTCACACCATCATTAATTTGTTAAGACATTTCCTTGAACCTGACTCCACAAAGCATACCATACATGGCACTATAGAGCTCAGAAGCATACAAAATGGTTCTTACACTCACCATCTTACATTCAAAGGATGGATATGAAAGCAAAGAGAAACAGACCAAAGGGGAGTCATCACAGGTTCCTTTCTCTTTTTGTTTTTTTCGCTCCTCCTCAGTGTTACAAACTCTTCAGCCAGATAGCAATTCATACTTCAGTTTCCCCCAAAGTGCTATAGTCCCACTTTTTCATAATAGTCCTTCAACAATTTGTTATTTTCCTGCTCTAAAATCTTATTCCAAAATCTCTCAGTTACATAAAAATTTAGAAAACATATTTTAGGATAGCCTGAGGCCACATTAAACCCTTTGAATATATTTGTAAAGATAGAACATTTTGTGGAATTTAGCTCAAATGAAGTAATTACAATATTTTTGTATAGTTCTACAAAGACACAATGAGTGTACCAAAATAGATTTTTTATTTGCAGGCAAATATGCTAAAAAAGGGAAGGGAGTGAAGGAAGAAGGCAAGAAGAATAAAACAGAACATTTAGCTAAGTTTTCTAAACTGCTTGAGATACAAAGATTCCCCAAACAAGTATTTGCTTAACATGTGGGTTTTGGGCAGAATTCCACAAATGATGGCAATGCACATGTTTACTTACTGAGTTTCTATAACACTTCATAGACTTAAAGGGCATCAGTAATATTGATAGTCCTTGCCTCTTAAGTGCTGCTTATAAAAACTATAAGTTCCAGTTGCAGGAGAAAAATCTATGTGTAACAAAGGCCGAATACTGCTTCCATAAATATTAAAGGCTTTGATTCTAAACATTAACACAACTTCAGAGAATTACATGAGCAAGCAAATTCAATTCTTATCATAATATACATATATATGTACATATATGTATTTCTAAAGTGACAACTAAAATTATAAACTTGTATTTTAATATTATAATCAAGGCTATTATAACTGCCTTATTAGATTTACTTTTTGTCCATAAGTTAATAGCAATGGTGTTGTAGTCCAATCTGATAAAAAATAATATACCTTGGGACCAGCAGTTAGCATAATGGCTATGTTGCTGGACTCCCATGTAGTCGACCGTGGTTCATGTCCCGGACTCGGTGGCTTAAAACTCACGCTGGGCACGTGTGAGTATGTGCCCAAGATCCCAAGAGGAGAATGGGGGAGAAGGGATTGAGGCGTGACCATCCCCCCTGGGGGTGATTTCTCGCTTTCTGTCTCTCTGTCTGGCAAGTGCACGTGCCCTATAGCAAAAACCTCTCAAAAAAAAAAATAATATACCTTCTAGGTTATGTGAAAAGAGCTCCTATTGCTCTCAAATTAATTCTGTTACTGTGAAACAAATAATTCTAAATTTTTATGGAATGACTGTATGTGTTAGTCTGTTAATCTAAGGTAAACAGCATATACAACATGCCATAAAAGATTCAACATTACTGTGCATATTATATTTTATATGTTCTTAATTAATATATCTAGTTCTGGTTTGCTAGTGGCTACAGTGAATTAAAAATAATATTCTAGTAAAAGATACATGAGAAGCATTGGGTTTGAGTCATGTTTATTGAACTTCCCAAAAGATTAATAGCATGAAGAATAAAGAGAGAATTAAATGATAAAGAAAACAACGAGGATTAAGTAGCCCTCTTGATTAATATGCAAGATCAAAAGTTGATTTGTACTCCCTGGCTGGGGTACTTCTAGTTTTATGGGTTGGGATGGGCATAAAGACTGAGCCATTAATCTTTTAAGAAGATGCCAAGTGCACTCCTCTTCTACTTGATCTATGGACATCATTAATGACACTATTCAGTAAGCTATACATCTACTTCTCTCAAAGGTAACAGATACCAGAGCAAAAGAGTATAAGATATGAAAGTATGTGGATAAAAATCATGGTATTTATTCCCAAACTGCACGATACCCAAGAATCAAATAAGCTTTGATCCATCTGGGTACTCACACAGATACAGGGTCTACAATGGGAGCTATCTTAACTCACATCATAGAGAAAAGGTAAACAAATCATGAATGCTGAAAAATCCTAGTATTGGCTTTATTTAATATTCTTATACTATGATATAAAATACACACTTGGTTTGGAAAGTGTTAAGTAGTTATGTGACAATTATATTCATAAATTAAAGACAGCAAAGTATCAGAATGTCTGCCTGCCTCGAAACAGCATTTTATTACCACCCTACTAAAATAATTATCATTAAAATAAAATCGCTTATGTGTCAACTAAAATATTTTTAAATAAAATTAAATTTAAGAAAGGTCATCAAGTTTTCTGAAATCTTTAGAGCAGGAGATATAAATTTTCCATCCATCCCACATTTCCAGGTTTGCTTTCATACTTTTCAAACATAAAAAATAAGCCCCACATTTGATAAAAAGTATTGCCCCCGAATTATGGCTTTTACAGATGGACCTGTCATCACTATTTTATTATGAAAAATATATCACATTTGTATTTTAAAATAAATCATAGATCTAACATAGGCAGAAAAACCTGAAAGAAAATAGATTTTATGTAATCAAGTGTAATACCCCAAAAAATACATTTTAAAAGATTTATGTTCTATTTTGAATGAATTGTTGTCATTCTGTTATGATACTAACACAGATGACTCTTCCTCTTCTATACAGACAGTATCCCAAAGATCTATGTTAAGTTTTGTTCGTGTAAATTGTTATTCTAGAAGACATCACCGTGGCAAAAGCTACAGCTTTCATCACTATCCACTCCCCCTTTACTTACTCTAACTTCCTTGGTTATGCTCAACTTTCAAACTACACAAACCACGATATAATTATTCTACTCTAGAGTTCTCTCTCATTCAAAAAGATCCACCAAAAAGACTAGATGAAATAATACATAAGCATAGAAACACTATTTTTTCATATTACCTACAACCACATAAATATCAGATAACATAGCTTTACAATAACCAAAATGTTATAAAACCTACAGGTTCAGTAAAACTTTTACTTGCAAGCCTGTATCAAACCTTGGTCCATGCACAAAGCTCTCCCCAATTTCTCCCCAGGAGAGGCTCATGGGAAAGCTATCCTCTATTTTCCTGTCTATGTGGTATTTTTCACTGGATTATCAACAAGAGTTTGAAGCCTCTTAATCTGAGGGACAGAGATGACTACTGCACAGCTCCATCTTGGCCTTTTCATTCCTTCTTTTCTGAATTCCAAAAACCCTTTTGTCTGTGCAATTCTTGATATCATAACACTCTGCAGACTCAACTTCACATCGGTAACAGTATTTACTCCATTGTCTCATATACTTTACTAATTCCAAGTATCAATGGTCAGCTATAAACCAAGATGCCTGATAACATGTGATGTTCTTCGTAAGTTTCAACATTAACCTATTCAGTAGTTCCTTTCATTACCATTCTGCTTTACCTCTATATTTCCTACTAACATACTACTATGCTTACCCATGACTCGTGCTTTCTTTAAATACTTTCAATTCAGGAAATCAGCTGAAGTACAGCTAAAGAGAATCTTCTCTACATATAGATAACACTGAAATGGTACCATTAAATGTTAATAACAAAAAACCCACAATATCATTTCCATGCAAAAATCAAAACTATACTTTTTGCAAATGTTAAAAATCATACTATGAAATGAAATCAAATGCAAGCATTTCATATTCAATCCATTCAAATTCACTGTAATTAACAAAGTAAGCCACCTTTTTCTCAACCTACTCCCACTTTTCTATTTCCCTGTAGATATGATCTACCCATCTACTAACATAGCTAAAAGATTTGCACACTAGGGATTACCAATACTTCAAGTTCTCCCGAAATAGCCCATGTATAACATGGAGCACCATCACCTTCAGTTATAAAAATAAAGAAAAAAAAAAGGAATACTACTTACCAGAGCCTCTTTTGGTGACAACCTTCAAACTCTGAGTAAACGTAGCATATAAGAGAATCAAATGTGGAATCGGAGCTTTCATCTTCCAGCTGTTAAAGGCTATTCCCTAAAACAAAGATAAGAAAGACATACACATTTTTTAAAAATATATAGCAATATTATAAGATTTTTTGGTAAGACTTTTGATCAAGTTCAATTGGAGTAATAATTTACATGAAAAGAAAGAACATGAACAGGATTTATATAATATTTTTCCACATGTTGTGGTTCCTAAATTGAATCAAAACCATTAGTGCCAAAACTGATTCTAGGACTCCCCAAATATTTTAAAATCTTATGCTCAATTAAAGTTTAGAATGTATCCTTATTACATACCCTAATTGTATTTAAATAAGTAGAAAAAAATCCTCCAGAAAGACTATTTCATGATTTTTTATATAAATGATAAAAAGTGACATTTTAAAATGCTCAATGTTGTAACAGAATGTGATTTTATGGAGTGTCATTCTTTCCAATCGAGATGAACTTATACACTGTATGCCTCTAAAGATTTAACTGTGATGTTATAATTATCTTTCAAAAACTCTTAACAGATACTTCAAGAATTTAAGATTTTTGCCAGAGGGCTATGTACTCGCCAGAAAGAGACAGAAGGAAAGCAAGAAATCACCCTCCGGTGGAGATGGCCAAGCTACGATCCCTTCTCCTCTATTCTCCTCTTGGGATTTTGGGCATACACACACAGGTGCCCAGTGTGATTTTTCAAGTCACTGGGTCCAAGACTCAGACTGAAGTTGGCCACGTGGGAGTCCAACACCTTAGCTACCACACCAACTACTGGCTCCCTACTTCAAGAGAATTTTACGACTTTTGTCTTTGTTGAAAGAATGTACTCTGTTGATGAAAGCTGCAAAAAGATATATTATTTCTTCCTATTACCAGGCTCTCAGAGAAAAACAAGAAGGGTTTTAAGCCTAGTGTTTGGATTTTAAAAGGGGGAAATAGTTCATTTTAACTTAACAAAATGAATATTTTCTTCTTCAGAAAATTATCCTCATTTCTTCCAGCCTTACTGAAATATAACTGACAAAACTGTAATATTTAAGGTATACTGACAAAACTGTAATGTTTAAGGAATACAATGCGATCTTTTGATAGATGTATATATTATTATGAGTTGATTTCCACAACCAAGTTAGTTAACACACCTATCACCTGATATAGTTACCATTTTTATGCATGTGGGAAGAACACAAGATTTACTCTTAGCAAATTTCAAGTATAGAATACAGTATGAAGTAGTTAATAAGCATTTGTCTCTTTTATTGGTCTGTGACTTTAGTGTACTTTAGCTCCCCCTGTTGCATTCATCTCATAACTGAAAGTTTATATCCTCTGACCAACATCTTCCCAGTTCCCCCTAACCCCTTCAGGCCTTTTTCAATCACCATTCTCCTTATGCTTTTCTTTTTGTGTAAGATTGAGATAGTAGAGCTGAAAGACTGAATTTCAAAACGTGGCAAGTCAGAACACTGTTCAAATATATTGTCAACCCATGACAGCACAAGTTTCTTTCCAAGACATTTGAGGACTGATCTTATCCCAACCTTCAATCACTATGACTTTATTAAAGATGACGAAGCTGAAATGGTGACTTGACAGTCACATTGCTTTTTTTTTTCTCTCCAAAAGCCTCAAATATCTCTGAATATTTTTAAATGATTAACATTAATAAAAGTCTATTAAAACACATTTAATTCACAAAACATAATCAAAATCCATTCAGCTTGCAGCAAAGTGTCACCATTATTGTTTTAGTCAGAAAAATCAGCGAATTTGTAAAATCGCATTGAGAATAAGTTACTTTAACTCCATTCCCTTTAAAGGATAATAGCCTGTTTCAGTTTTCTAACCAAGGAACCTGGAGTTCACATAAAGACAAAAATGAAACCTAGTCCGAAGAGCCCATTCATCAGACACATCTGACCAACTGCCAACATTAAAATGCATGCCTGAGTCATACATTCCTAAAACCTGAATCCCATTTCCCAGCCACTACACTAACTGGAGCTGCAGGAAATCTTCGAGTTGTTATCTTCAGCCTTCAGGTTAGCAGTAAGAATCAGTTCTTCTCTCTGTGTGAGTTTAATCAGTGCTGCCCAAGAAACTCCAGGATCCAACTATATACTGCAAGACCTTCCAGCTTAACTATCTTATTACTTTACTCTTGCTCGAAATGCTGTGTCCTTACTCATTTCATTTCTATAAAGCATTGAGGCTAGTTTGCAATTCTATTTTGTAAAATTAAATTGGTTTGGAAAGCATCAACTTGGTAACATGAAGATCCTTAATTGAATCTCTTGAAACTTTGTGTATTATGGAAAACAAAAAGAATTACATAGCATTTCACAGACTCAATTTCTTAGTACAGTGGTCATAAGTTTTAGAACCTTTTTGAGAAAATTTATTGTATCTTAACATGAAAGACAGATTAAGTATATATGACCACAGATATTCAACATTTGCTTTACTTGTTGCAAAATTAAAATTCTTCCAAAAATACCAATGCAAACTGTATATAATACCCCACCCCATCCTTGGGAGATATGTTTCAAGACCCTCAGTGGGTACCTGAAACTATAGACAGAAAATACATAGTATACATTGGTTTTGGTAGTACTTGATAAATTGGATAACTACTAAATGAATACTGAGAATGTAGTGGTCTGCAAGTTGGGGGTTGGGAACCCTTAAAAAAACTCACTAGTAAATCTTACGCAGACAATGAGCATATTACAGCAGTTAAGAGTAGTAAGTCTGTCTGGATTCTTATCCAAGCCTTACCTATTAACTGTGTGACTTTGGGCAAGTAACTGCTCTGTGATTAGGTTCATTACTTGCAAAATAAATACTCTAACAGTACATATGATATAGTGCCTAGAACAGTATTGGCACATAGAACACAATAAATGAAAGCTGTTGGTATTATTGTCAATGCAAGTGATTGTTGCTATGATTATCAATTATTATGAAAACTATTACAGACTCAACTTGCATCCTCTCCATGTGAAACTTTTTGTATGTACAATTTTTCTTTTCATGCTACCACCCACAATTATGTCTCCATTTATATGCCTTTGTATTATATGAGACTTGAAGCCCCTGTGAAATGAACGTGTGTTTTATTCAACATTGTATTTCAAAAGCTCAATGAATACAAGCTGAAAAAAATAATGAAAGACTGAACGTGGCTGCTCTTATACGCAGTTCAATTTTGGCATTCAAAGTCATATAATAAACACTTATTGAGCACATACTAGCTACAAGATGCTATACTAAGGTGCAGTGGGGACACAAAGACAATGCAACTCAGTCTAATAAAGAAGACTCACAGACTAATAAAGTAGACAGATGCTTACCTACTTAATTAGACTGGCCCTGTTGCCATATGGTAAGTATATGCAATAAGAGAGTAGAAGTGAGGAATCCATTAATTCTGATTCAGGTTGGGTCTGATGAAGTCATAGGAAAGGACTCCCAGAACCACTTCATCTAGGTCATGCAAGAGAGACTTTCTAAAGGAAAGGGAACTCTGGACTCAGTACAAAGAATGAGTGAAACAATGTGGTAGGCATGGGGCCAACAGGTAGTATAGTTGTTAAGGTGCTGGACTCCCACATGGTTGACCGCAGTTCAAGTTTCAGATCTGGCAGCTTGAAACTCACACCAGGCATGTATGCTTCCATGTCCAAAATCCTGAGAGGAGAATGAAGGGGAAGGGATTTCAGCATGGCCATCTTCCAGGGTGGTGATTTCTTACTTTCTGTCTGTCTTTCCAGTGAGCACATGTGCTCTATAAGCAAAAATCTCTCAAAAAAAAAAAAGTGTGGTAGGCAGAATGATGCTCCCCAAACACACACAAAACATGTCCCCATCCAAAGCCCTTACATCTTTAACTATGTGAGCTTAACATACAAAGGGACTGTATGGATATGATTTAAGATTTGAGATGGGAGATGATTATTCAGGTATGGTCAAAGTAATCACAAACTCCCTTTTAAGAGAGCAGTAGAAAAATCAAGAGACAGAGAAATAGGAATGGAAGCAAATGTCAGAGGTTCAAGTGATGCACTCTGAAGATGGAAGAACAAGCCATGCTAGAAAGTTAAGCAAACGGATTTCCCCCCAGATCCTCCAGAAGAAATGCAGGCAGGCCAGCAACTGAATTTTAGCCTACTAAGACCTAGTTTGGATATCTTATTTCCAGAATTCTAAGGGAAAAAAATGTTAGACTGTTTTAAACTGTGAATTTTATGATAACTTGTCAATAGCAGCAATAGAGAACTATTACAGCAAGGATATGAAGCAGCAAGTTTCAGGAATAAAGTATAAATAGATCACATTTTGTGGATTGTAATGACAGAAGTGGAACAATTCAATGGAGAACATTAATAGCCAGGCATGGTAGGTAAGTGGGCACTTTCCCCTCATCCCTTCTACAATGTTTTTCACTCAGATTGTGTCTAACTTCATCATCTGAAACTACTACATGGTAGATTTACTTTCTTTGCCTAATTATTAACCATGAAAACAGTATGCATATGGAATGTTTCCTCAGAATACATGATGACTCATCCAAGATTCTGACCTACCTCCTTTTCACACAACCCTAAGGTATTTTGCAATATAGACAGTAAAGAACCAATGGATGCTTCTAAGTAACTAATCTCATTTTAGAAAACACAGATGGAAGGTAGAAGAAACTAGTTGTCAGGCAGCAGTTCAGAAAGGGGGTCAGCCTTAACTCAGTAGAAGTGAATAGGGGGAGAAAATAACAGATTTTGAAATAAATAGAACTTAGTGATATTAAAGGAACTGTCACTAGAATAAAGCTTCTAGAGTAGATCTGAGGCCTATAGTGTGAGAAACTAGGTCTACTAGTATACCATTTACCAATATATAGACATCTAGAAAACATTATGGGCAATGAGGTTGAAAATATACAGAAAACTACATAGGTAAGTTAAGTTTAAGCTGCCTGTGGACTCTCCTGTTGGAATTATCTTATAATTAATTAAAAAATACTGGCCTAGCCAGAAGCTCAGTAGAGAGCAATAGTGTAACACCATTTTAACTATAGCTGAAATTTAAGATATGAGTTAGGATAAACAGAAATGAACTATAATGAGGACAAAGCAGCTCACATTTTCAACCCTGGGGCTGACAAGAATTTATTGAACAGGCAAAGTGAATTAAAAGGTAGAAAAAGTAAAAACAAAAATAATAAAATAAAAGGCACATAGAGGGAGTGTGGATCAGGAAGGCATACTGAATTAGGATAGAAAGCAAAGCAAGGATATTCAAGAATACAATCAGAGGACCAGCAGGTGGTGTGGTCGATAAGATGATGGACTTCCACATGGTTGACCATGATTCAATTCCTGAACCTGGCAGCTTGCTTTCTCACTTTCCCTCTTTGTCTCTATCTATCTGTGTTGAGCACATGTGCCCTATAGCAAATTTAAAAATAATAAATTATTTTTTGAGAGGTTTTTGCTATAGGGCATGTGCGCTCGCCAGAAAGACAGAGAGAGAGTGATACATAAATTGAGAAATCATCCCCCAGCGGGGATGGCCACGCCTCAATCCCTTCTCCTCCATTCTCCTCTTGGGATCTTGGGCACGCACGCACACGTGCCCGGCGTGAGTTTAAGCCACCTGGTCCGGGACTCGAACCGTGGTCGACTACATGGGAGTCCAGTGACATAGCCATTACACTAACTGCTGGTCCCAAAATAATAAAATTATTTTAAAAAGACAATCAGAAGGACTTTTTTAAGGATAAAAGGACAAGTGAGATCATAGTTAAGATGTTGCCAGTGATTATGGGCAATCTTTACATTAGTAAAATGAGGGAATAATCACAAAATCTAAGAATGGAAAAGAAGCTTAATTTGCCTTTTTTTTTTTCCTAAATGATAGACTATGGATTCCATAATTGAGGGAAGAACAGTGGGAGATAACTATAGTTGAGGGTTGATAAGACCAGGACATATATGTAAACTGAGGCAAAGGAGAAGCACAGCCAGAGATAGGAGGTGAATCTAGAAAATCTAGAAAAGATGATACATTCCAATGGAAAAGTTAGGACACTTTCCCTTGCAGACAGAAAAGAATGTACAAATGAATAAATACAAAGGTATGTTAGGAAGTAAAATAGAGGGAAGCTTCACTCATTTGTTTTATTCTACTTGTAAAGCAGAAAGAGTTATTTTAAATTGAAAACACACACACACACACACACACAAAACCCTTCTATTAAGAGTCTTACTTTTGTGGCTGGCAGTTGTCATTGTGGTTAAGGCTGCTGGACTCCGACGTGGGCCAACTGTGGTTCAAGTCCCGGACCTGGTGGCTTGTTTTCTCACGTTCCCTTTCTGTCTTTCTGTCTCTGTCTCTCTCTCACTTTGTCCCTCTGTGGTTAAATTATATTACACTAAATTAATATAGTTTTAAAAAAGAGTCTCACTTTATATTAGGTTAAGCAAAATATTTCATCTTAAGTCCCAGGTTTTTTTTTCATCTGCAAAACAAACTTAAATGTTTGCTACATTTCATTTTAGCTTATTTAAATTTTCTTACCTATTTTCCCCAACACACTGAGGTAGCAAATAACTGCTTCCAAGTTTTATAGGCCTGAAAAAGTTTGACAAGCCTGATATCAGACATTTTAAAATGCTCTTTCCTGTCTCTTTTCCACTCCTGGCTGGTATAAAATAATCAACTATGTTAAAAATATAATAACCCACTAGGTATAATTTAACCTGTAATGTTTTGCCATTACTACACTCAAGATTAAAGCAACCATATTTTTTCACTCTAATAAAAAAAATTCTCTAGGTACCCATATGTACACAGCACAGTATTTTTCCAAGTGCTCAATTTACACAAAGCAATGCAGATTATAATTGTGAGGTTGACTGTCTGTAAAGAAGATAAACAGAGGATTCTACAGACTCTGCAACTGAAAGTTAAAATTAGTCACAAGGAAACCTGTTTCTTATATAATAAACCTTTGACTATTACCTCAAGTCAAATCAAACGCAAAGTATAGAGATACTTTAAATGTTTACTCTAAGAGTTTATTTTTGTTCATGAGTGAAAGAGACCACCCCCCCACACACATACACACAGGATTTTAAGGCCATGATCCTTACTTCCCTCTCCCTTCCTGCCTTCCAGCTAGCCAAGATTATGTGCACACCCACAGGTGCACATGGCACTTTCAGGTTGTCCCCGGAACCAACCTCAGGACTTTCTCATATGTCTCTAGTTTTAGACAGTGGCATCCAGTTGCCTGCTCCACCACAGCTGGGTCTATACACTTGTTTCATAAGAGTTTATACACTTGTTTCATAATTATCGAGTGTCTGTGTTTCTGAAGCTATTCTAAATACTCAGACACAAAATAATTAGGAAATAGTCATTGCAGCCAAGGACAGTGTGGAAGAGACTCATAATTGATGATTTTAGTGAAGGAATGTGTACTTTAAGAGACGAATTCTTAAAAGTATACAGAAAGTGCTCATTGCTGCCTGGAGAGGCCATGATAACATTCCCAGATGACAGTGACCTTTGGGATGAGAACAAAAGGAGTACGTAGACCATTGAGAAAGTCACTAATGAAGCACCAGCAGATAGCATAATAGTTACGTCGCTGTATTCCCACATAATTGACTGCAGCTCAATTCCTGGACCCGATGACTTTTAAAACTCATTTTAGGTGCATGTGTGTTTGTGCCCAAGATCCTGAGAGGACAATGGAGGAGAAGGGATTGCAGTGTGGCCATCTCCCTGGGGAGGGGGTGTGATTTCTTACTTTCTATCTCTGTCTGTCTCTCCACCCCTCCCCCTCGGGCAAGTACATGTGCCCTATAGCAAAAATAGCTCTTAAAAAACAAGTCATTAATGAAAAAGCCATATACTAGGCAATATATTCAACATAGCTTAGGGTGTAGAGAAGGGTAAATGTTTAGATCTTAAATAAAGATCACTAAGATAATTTTTTACAAATTGGTCCATAATTCTGTGCTTTTGTTTTTTTGTTTCCTTTTTAATAGACTTCTAATTAGTAGATCTTTTATTATTGCAGAACCTGGCTGACAAGGGAATTTTAAAGTTCCAGATCCTATAACTAAGCTTTTATGCTGATCTCCAAAAACTAATTCATAATCAGGCTGAAAGATCAATGTGTCAACAAAATCTGCAATGATACAGTGCTTAACAGATTCTCCTGCAAGGAAATGAAGAACAGCCAAAAAAAAAAAAAGTAAAACAAAAAACCTTGTCCAAGATGGATGTCTTATTTAAATATTGTCCTTAGAATTAAACACCATGGAGTTCATAAAATGCCCTATACTGTCCTGCAAACTAAAAGACTGGAGCAGTGAACACAGTTACTACAGGATAATTGGCACACCTGCTGGGTAGCATGTGAGGATGAAAAGTCATGGAGGAGTCCAGAAAGGACAGAGTATGGACAACCCTCAAGATGACCTAACTGTATCCTTTAGCAGCTTTGCAGTACATGGAGTTGACCAAACGTCTATCAAATCTACCAAGACTGATGATTTAAACAAAGCTAGAAATGAGAAAAGGATTATAAAATTTTTATAATACTTTGAATTTTATTAAATTTGTACATGTTATATTGGGTTGTCAGAAAAGTCATGACTTTTTTCATGTTTTCAAAGGCCATTTATTTGCATAAAAAATAAAGATCAATGGTATATTGTCTATTTTGTTCAATAACCTTTTGCCATCTTTCAGTGAGCTTCGTAATTCCTCATTCATAGAAGGCCCTGTCTTTATCCATGACAAACTGAACAAGGTGCTGATTTACAGTCTCTTCAGAATTGAATGTTATACCACATAAGTTTTGGAGAGTGAAACAAGTGAAAGTCTGATGGCACAAGGTCAAACAAGTATGATGGGTGTGGCAACATATCCCATCCAAGCTCCAGTAACTTTTTTTTTTTTTTGAGGTTTTGCTATAGGACGTGCACAGTTTCCAGAAAGAGAGACAGAAAGTGAGAAATCACCCCCACAGGGGGGATGGCCACACCACAATCCCTTCTCCTCCATTCTCCTCTTGGGATCTTGGGCACACACCCACACGCGCCCGGCATGGGTTTAAGCCACTGGGTTCAGGACTTGAACTGCGGTCAACCATGTGGGAGTTCAGCGACATAGTCATTACGCTAACTGCTGGTCTCACTCCAGTAACTTTTGACAGGTGATCAAATTTGTGTGTGGTTTCGTGCTGTCATGATGAAACATAACCCCTTTATGAGCAGTGATCTCTGGATCAGTGATCTCTGGATGTTTCCAGATGATGGATTCATTCAAACTGTCCAATTACCAATAGTAAACATTTGAACTGATCGTTTGGTTCCTTGGTAGGAGCTCAAAAAACACACCTTTAAAAACCCACCAGATTGAGAGCATAATCCTCCTCTGATGAACGTCTGCTTTCAATGTCATTTGAGGCAAATCACCGTGTCAGGACCAAGACCATTTGTGCAGCACATCGTTATAAACATTCTACTTCCCATCACCAGTTATCAGTCACTTCAAAAAAGGATCGTTTTCCTCACATTTAATAAGCATATCACAGATATTCATACATAGCATAAGAGGAACATGAGTTCATGAGGAACCCAAATACTGAGCTTCCTTACATACCCCAGCTTCTTCAGGTGGTTGTGAATGCTTGGATAATGGATGTTCAATGTTTCTGCAATCTTTTGTGCCATGTAACATGGGTTTGACTCAATCAACGCGTTTATTTTGGCATCATAAATCTCAGTGGGCCTCCCTGACTGAGGAGTATCCTTGAGAGCAAAATCACGAGAATCATCCTCAGCACTAATGTTCTTGTAAAGGATTATTACCATAAACTTTATGCAACTTTCACAAGCTTGACACATGTTTTTGCTGTCACAGAAGTAACACAGTAAAATATGGCTAAAATGCAGTTTGGTCTATCCATCGTCAACTTGTTGTAAAATCTCCAAAACTCAACCGAATGCTCATTTTTTTTTTTGAATGAAGGTAGAACTGTCAGCTGTCAAATGACATAGCAATATCATAGATGCAAATGCTCTAGTACTTCCAAAATCGAACTAGCACCATCTGCTGCAAAAATGTATCATAGAATGGTAATTTTCTGGGAATATAAATTAATAAGATTTATTAAAGAAAAATGTGAATTAACCAAAACATTTAAAAATTCAAAATGTGATTGAAGCATCAACTCCAAAAAATGTTGATTTCAGAAAATAACACACTCGAATACTTTAGAACTTTCCAAGAATAGGGCTAGCCCTATGGCCTAGTGGTTAAGGGAGTCAGATTCCACATGGTCAACCACAGCTCAAATCAGAGTCCTGGCAGCTTGGAAAAGACACAAGGTATATATGTGTACATGCCCCAAACCCCAGCAGATGTAGCAGGAAGGATAAGGGATTACAATGTGACCATGTCCCATTGCAGGTACCTTTTCCCTTTTTCTCTACTGGGGAAGTGCAAGTACTCTGGCAGTTAAAAGAAAGAAAGGAGGGAAGGAATAAAGAAAAGAAAAACTTTTAAGAAATAGAATTTGTTCCAAGGAACAGAAAATTGAGTATGATTATAAAAACAAAGAAAACCTAAAAAAAACAATGTTCTAGAAACTAATATAAGGAATTTTATAAAACTAGCTCACCACTGATAAGGATAGTTAATGCTTCTATTGTTATTTAGCTTTATATCTCCAATTCATAGGCAATGAAATCAACCAGGAAGTAAAAAATAAAGGTTGTAAATATTAGAAAAAGGAAAACAGAACATTTTTATTATTTGTAGGTTATGGTTACAAAAACTTGGAAAGCTGCAGGCCAATAATATACTCCAAAATGAAAATACTGATTTTTTTCAATCAAAATTTACAAAGTATTTCAGATTGATATACCTTGACTAATTACTTCTAGTCAAAATCCAGGTCCAACTCTATGTAGCCCAGAGGTTAAGTGCTGTGCATTGTGAGTTGACTCCCACATAGCCAACTGTAGTTCAAATCCCAGACCTGTTGACTTGAAGAAGACACAGGTTCACATGTATGTTCCCAAAATTCTGAAGAGACAGACAAATGGAGGAAAAGATTGAGGCATGACCACACCCCACACTGACTGAAAGGTTCTCTCTCTCATACTCTGATGAGCGCACATACCCTCTGGCAATAAATAAAATTCAATCACGATTTTTATTGTTTACTGATAAATTAAGTTTACAATTTGGAAGAAGAATTTTAGATTTCAAAAGTAATCAGGTAGGACTTATCCTGCAAGATATCAAAATGCATAATTCCAGGTTTGTTCTAGTACTATTACAAAAATTGATAACTATTGCAAGATATATACAGCACTGCAATAGATGGAATACATAAGAATACATGATAAAGAGAGCATATACCATTGAATAGAAAACTGACGCTATTACGTAGAAAAACAATTGATGCTATTGGTGGAAAAACAGAATTAAATCACACTTATCAAAAACACATTCCAAAATATATTTGGGAGTGTTTATTTTTAAAAAGCCTATCATTGAATGGGACCAGGTATAATGGTTATGTCACTAGACTCCCACATAGTTGACTCAGCTCTAGTACCAGACCTGGTGACTTGAAACTCAGGCTGGGTGTGTGCACATGCATGGCCAAGATCCCAAGAGAATGGAGGAGAAGGGGTTGTGGCATGGCCATCCCCCTAGAGGGTGATTTCTTGGTTGTCTCTTTGGCAAGTACATGTACCCTATTGCAAAAATCTCTTAAAACAAAACCAAATAAACAAAAAACAAACACCATTTGGACCAGTAGAAAGTGTCATGGTCATGTCACTGGACTCCCATGTAGTCGACTGTGGTTTGAGTCCCAGATCTGGTAGCTTGAAATCCATGCCAGGCAAGTGTGTGTGCATGCCCAAAATCCAGAGGACAATGGAAAAGTGATTGCAGCATGGCCATCCCCACTAGGGTGTGATCTCTTACTTTCTGTTTCTCTCTCTCTCTCTGGCGAGCACAGACACCCTATTGCAAAAATCTCTTTTTCGTATTATACAAAAGTGGAAGGGGGGGGGGGACAACTCCATAAAATCTTAAAGAATATTGTTTATCATTCAACTAATCTTTAGGTTAGAGGGCTCTCCTATCTTAAAACAATGGAAGCAGTACTGAAGAATGTCAAATTTCATGACATGAAAATAAATAAGAGTTACAAGTCAATTTACAAATTAGAAAATATATTTTCAACATCAATATTGGTAGGCTAGTGAAGACTCTTAAGAAATCAAGAGGATATTAACAAGAGAAGTGAATGTAGAAAACAGACATACCAACCGACTATATAATACACAGAAGATCTAGTCACCAAATGTTAAAATCGTTTAACTTTGTGAACAATGTATACTAAAATAACTTGTATTTTCTTCAAATACAAAAGTTCCATGTTTTGGGAACCAGCAGTTAGCGTAATGGCTATGTCGCTGGACTCCCACGTAGTCGACCGCGGTTCGTGTCCCGGACCCGGTGGCTTAAAACTCATGCCGGGCGCGTGTGCGTGCGTGCCCAAGATCCCGAGAGGAGAATGGAGGGGAAGGGATTGCGGTGTGACCATCCCCCCTGGGGGGTGATTTCTCGCTTTCTGTCTCTATGTCTCTGTCTGTCTGGCGAGCGCACGCGCCCTACAGTGAAAATCTCTCCCAAAAAAAAAAAATTCTATGTTTTATAATTTTTAACATTCGTGTTTATGTCATTACAGAGAAAATAAAATACAATTTATATGATCATTTATTATGTTGATGTGAATACAATAAAACAAATATGCTCATAATCTGATGATGGAAGTGAGTACTTTTACAGTTTTACTGGAAAGTGATTTCTCAATATATGACCTTCAAAATATTTAACCACTGTGAATCAATCATTCTTTTTAATTATTTAACTTTATTCATTCACTCATTTTTAATTTGACTAGAGAGAGAGAGAGAGAGAGAAGGTGAGAAAGCAAGTCACCAGGTCCAGGACTTGAACCGTGGTCAGCCATGTGGGAGCGTCCACCGCCTTAACCACCATGCCACCTGCTGGCCCTGAATCAATCATTTTTATTCTAGGAATCCTTCAGTGGTAATAAAAATTCTGAGGTGGCCTCTAAGAAACCTACCCCCTTGTATTTGTACCCTACAGAATACTCTCCCTTTGAGTACAGGTGATGCCTATAAATAAGGGTACCATATGCATGATTAGGGTATGTCATATTAGATAGGTGAAGGAAATTTATAGGTATAATGAAGTTCACTAATCAGGCCTTTTTTAAAAATTAATCAAAAGATTATCCTGAGTGGGTCCAGCCTAATCAGGTAGACGTTAAAAAAAGTCTACTAGTCAAAGAAAGAGAAAAATGAAATGGAGATGCTCTCCTGTTGACCTTCAAGACTATCATGTTAGAGAGAGCCACAATCCATGGAATGACAAGCAGCTTCTAGACATTTAGGTCCTTCATCCTCCAGTCGCAAGAAACTTAATTCTGCCAACAACCAGGTAAGCTAAGAAGACAGTCCCAAGTCTCAGATGAGACCTGAGCTCCAGCTGATACCTTGATTTCAACTCTACAAGACCCTGAACTAAAGATCCAGCTAAACTGTGCCCAGACTCCTGATCCACAGAAAGTATGCAGTCATACATCTGTGCTGTTTTAAGGTAAGTTTGTAGTAATGTTAGACAACAATAAGTAACTAATATAACACTTTACATATTAATCCAGATAGACATGTTTGTAATGAGATATTTAGTAAAGCATTATTAAATTTTCTAATTACTAATATAGAAGACTGTTAAGAAAAATTGTGAGAATATCTATAAGATATTATTCAGCCTGCACAAGTATTTTTTGAAGTTAATTGCTTGGAAAAAATAATCACAATAAAATGTGAAAATATAAAAACAGAATACAAAGCTGTATAGAGACTATGATCCTTATGAGTAACAATACAGATGATCTAAAAATGACTAGAAACTATAGCAACACTTATATTATCTTGACTATCATAAGTAATTATACTGATTGTGGTTTTCCTCCATATTTCTCTCAGTTTGCCTAACTTAAGAAAGAACATCAATTGCTTTTTATAAAAATATGTATTTGTACCACTTTAAAATTTCCTTAGATGAGGTTTCAAGGAGTCAAATGATCTTACATTTTTCCAGAATCTGGATGATTTACTGTAATTTTAATTCTACAAGTCTAAAAATGTAAATTTCTAAATCTATGAGTCATCATAATAAACCACATTGTGCTAAACATTTCCCCCCCACCACCACAATTTCCAATATTCTCAACCATAAGATCTACTTTATTGAGTCACTAATAAGAACTATATCAATCAGAATCTATATAGTTAAAATAGGCTGGGCAGACAGGCATGCAACCACATCCACATTTCCAGGTCTGTTTATAATACTCATAAGCAATTTCAAGAAGATAATAGGCCTTAAGTATTTATTGAGATAACTGAATGAATGAAAGATACTGTAGAAGAAATGTTTCTAAAAGCATTTACTTGAATTCTAAGGAACATTTGAGACTCTCGAATGAGCAATAGAGATTATTGACTATCCCTTTAATGGAAAGTTGCAGTCTCTGGAAATTATCCAATACTACGTGTTTACCTTTGTCTTTTAATAGGTTATTTCACAACTCTGTAAAGATAAAGTGGACATCTAGAAAGTTAATAGTGATCTAAATAATTTTCTGTCCATAGAAATGCAAATTAATTGTGTCTGGTGGAACATAGTTGATTATTGCCCTACGGATAGACCTGTTATGATCAATTCATTTCAATATTCCTTTACTACATATAAATGTATCATCTTTGAGAATGCCTTTGAGTCAGTTGGAACATCTCTTCCATCTTCCTCATTAAATAGTGATGTAAATAAAAATCTTTGACACATGTTCATTTTCTCTAGGAGTCATGAATTTTTTAGAAATTTATGCCTTCTCAGTACATTCATTAATTATAATCAAATTAATGAATGAACTCTTTAAGGGAAGTATTTCTTAAAAGTTTAAACAAGAGGGACCAGCAGTTAGCATAATGGCTATGTCGCTGGTCTCCCATGTAGCCGACTATGGTTTGAGTCCCAGACCCAGTGGCTTAAACTAACGCCAGGCGTGTATACGTGCATGCCCAAGATCCCGAGAGGAGAATGGAGGAGAAGGGATTGCAGCATGGTCATCCCCCCTGGGAGGCGATTTCTCGCTTTCTGTCTCTGTGTGTCTCTCTGGCTGGCTGGCAAGTGCACGTGCCCTATAGCAAAAAAAAAAAAAAAAAAAGAACACCTCAAAAAGTTTAAACAAGATAAGTATGGGTATGATAATCAGCTTGATTCAATCATTCCATATTACATACATATATAATAGCACCATTCTATATCCCTTAAATACATACAATTACACTTTCTCAATGTTCAGTGATGAAGTTACAGTAAATAGTTCAGGTTAGATTTTGTATTCTAGTCAGTACTTAGTATCACAGGGTTTTAATCAGAAACCCCATGTGAACAGAAGAAACCTTCAAGGCAACTAAGTAAGAGAGCAGTAGAAATGCAAAGAAAGCACAGAAAAAGTCAATTTCCATAACATTATCATCAAGAGCAACTAAACGTATTTTAAGACACTAGGTTTTTCTCTCAGCTTTGGAAGAGCAAAGGAGCTACCCATTTAAGACGAATGGTGGCTGGAATGTAATTTTCTAGAAAAAAGCCTCAGGGCTAGCAGATGGTGGGACAGTTATGTCACTGGACTCCCACATGGCCAACCATGGTATTAATCCCAGACCCAGTGGCCTGAAAATCATACAGGGCATGAGTGCTTGTGTGCATAAGATCCTGGGAGGAGAATGGAGGAGAAGGCACTGAGTCCTGGCCATTCCCCACTGGGGGTGATTTCTCACTTTTCCCTCTCACTGTCTCTGTCTCTCTCTCTTCCCAGCAAGCACACATGTCCTAAGGCAAAAACCTCTAAAGGAAGAAAAAAGAAAAAAGCCATAATCTAAAGGTTATTCAAAATGTATGGAATTGCAAAGTCTAGATTTGCCTATCATTACCAATTATAACTCAGAAAATCCCTAGCATTAGCTGATGTTTGTTTGCAAAGACAGGCCAAAAGTAAAACCGCCTGTGTTTGAAGTCCAGCTCAACTTTTTTTTTCTTTTAACTTTGCCAGAGGGCACAGGTGCTCCCTGCTGGAGACAGAGGGAAAGAAGCAAAGTGAGGAAGCACTCCCTGTGGGGAACAGTCACATTGTAATCCTTTCTCCTTTGTTTCTGCCTCCTCTCAGGATTTCGGGCATGTAGGCACATGCACTCCGCTTGTTTCTAAAGTTGCCAGATCCCTATGTGGAGTCTAGCCACCTTAACCACCACGCCAAAGGCTGGCCCTCAACTTCATAGCAGCTATACAACCTTGGATAAATTATTAATACCTAATGTAACATGGATATGCACTGCATCTGAGAGGGCTTGCATATAATATTTACCTTTTCCAAAGAAATCACCCAGAGGTCTAGCAGGTAAAAACACTGGTTATTCGTCTTACAGGAAGCACCAACAGTGGCCAGTAGGTGAAACGCCTGTCTCAATGCACTGCCGCAGTTTTATAGGCGTCAGATAAACAAGCGCTTGAAAGAACGTGTAGATCCTTAGCTTCCTCAGACCCTTACAGAGTTGTATAATCAGCTAATTACGTGTGCTTAGCTCAGCAGCTGACAATTCTTAACTCATTTCTGGGGAGGTGCACATTATTCAGAGACCAGCTTTGCCTAGATATCACACCTTGAGGAAAAAGATAGAGTGAAGCCAGAGATAAGGGGTAGGTGAGAGTCCAGACAACACCTCACACATAATATCGCCATATTTCATTTCCTCCGTTTATAAAATGGGCAGGGGAATAGTGTCCACCTCAGAGGACTACTCTAACAATCAAGTAGATTAGTGTGTATTAGCATCAAACATCAGTTCCTGGTTGGGCCTGTATAACCCTTTATTGTTATCAGCCACAGAATATGTACAGAGCCATGCCAATAACTATAGCCTTATAACTGAATTTACTATGTGTAATAATTCCAAAGTTAAATTACTGGGAATTATCGGGGAAATTGAAATGCTTCATAAGCTGCCTGAAAATTCTAGGAAATTCAATATAACACATACTTATTTGGTGACAGGAGAAAATCCAGTAAATGGATGTACCTGACTAGCTAAAATGGAAAGTGCATTGTGCACAAGAATAGAGAGCATAAATAAAAACACTATAACAGTTTCCATCTGCCACTTTTCTAATTCACCTTTCTTATGCCTTTCATATTCATCATGCCCTCCACCATAATTCAGCAGCAAAAGCTCATATCAAAGAAACTTTTTGGGTTCTGAAGTCAGCAGAAGCCAAGTGACAAAGTCAGGGAGGAAAAGCAAATATATTCCTTCATTGCTCTTGCAGGCTGCAAACATGATCCTAGCTGAGTGGATTTGCCCTCCTTTGTGAGTTCTTCATGCCAGTATATTTAAAGGATAGTTGGATAAACCTGACCCTTATCACATTTCTGTGTGTTTAAAATTCAACACATTGAGGAAACATACTGCAACTCTCAAGTAAAGTGACTTTATGTTAATTAGAGCTCTAATACATGATGTATGTCATATGTGGTGAAAAAAATTATTTTTACCTTTTATTTTTCCAGTTAAACTCTGCAAACTCACAGCAATAGTAAGTTGTGAAAGGGGTTCGTTAAGGCCAACTGAAGCTGGGCTTCTCAGCCTTGGCTATACATTGGGATCACCCGGGGAGTTTTCAGAGCAACTGGTAACCCATGTGATGCCAATGCGGTTTATAATGCACCATGCTTTGCAAAGCAAAAGTCCAAGCAATGGTATTTCTTGAAGCTCCCTACGGCAGGGTTTCTCAACCATAGGACTGTTAACATTTTGAAGCAGATAAATGTTTGCTGTGGGGTGTGTCCTGTGCACTGCAGGATGTTTAGTAAGCAGCATTCATGGCCTCTACCCACTAGATGCCAGCAGCACCATCACTCAGTTGACACAAGCAAAAATGTCTTCAGATGGTCTGCGGCATGACTGGTACCTTCCCCCTCCCCCCAGGTCACAAGTTTAATCACTTGTCAAAATAATTAGCCTTTATGAGACCAAAAAAAATTAGTTCTGAAGTTATGGAACACAACAAAACTAGTTACCTCTTATAAAGGTACTTAATTATCACCTAGAACTACTCAATGAGAACATGAACACTGGAAGTTGGGAAAAGAAATGCCAGCATTTGCCCTACATATTGATGGGTCAACAGAAATATCTTATAGGGACCAGCAGATGACATAATGGCTACGTTGTTGGACTCCCATGTAGTCGACCATGGTTTTGAGTCCTGGATCTGTCAGCTTAAAACACCCAGAGCATGCACGTGAATGCCCAAGATCCGGAGAGGAGAATGTTGAAGGGACTGAGGCGTGGCCATCTCCCTGGGGAGGGGGTGATTTCTCGCTTTCTGTTTCTCTTTGTCTCTCTAGTGAGTGCACACATCCTATAGCAAAAATCTCTCTTACAAAGAGAGAGAGAGAGAAATGTCTCTTAATGGAATAAGTAGTGGTGAAACTGTATTTGTTTCAAAATAACTGCTAAAATCAAAAGACAGTGAATGCATTTGTGCTAGTTAGAAAAAAATGACCCCCAAAGATATTCCTTCCCTAATTCCCAGAACTGGTGAATATTTTATCTTATATGGTAAATGGAACATTGAATGTGTGATTCAGTTAAAGATTTTGAGATGGGGAAACTATTCCAGATTACCAGGTGGGCCTGATGTAATCACAGGGGTCTTCATAAGAGGTGGCAAGCATGTCAGTGTTAAGGAGAGGGCCATACACGACAATAGACGTTAGAGTGATGATGCCACAAGCCAAGGAATACACAATGATTAGGGGCATGATGATGCAAGAAACAGATTCCCACTTGAGGCCCCCAGTAGAGCCAGGCCTGCTAACATCCTGACTTTAGCTTCATAAATTCTATTTCCTATACCTGAAATTCAGAACTGTAAGAGAATTATATTTGTTTTTAATTTGCTATAGGGTATATGTACTCATCAGAGAGAGAGAAAGAGAGAAAGCACCCACCAGGTGGGATGGCCACACTGCAAACCCTTCTCCATTTTCCTTTCAGGATTTTGTACAAGTATGCACATGCACTTAGTGTGATTTTCAGTCACTGGATCTGAGACTCTAACCTTACAGGTGGCCACATGCGATCCAGTCACCTTAATCATTACACCATTAGACCCAAAGTTATATTTTGAGCCACTATGTTTGTGATATTTAATGGCAATGATAAGAAGCTAGAACAGCATTTCAAAGCCAGAAAGCTAACCAAAATATTCTTGTCTATCATTAGCATTTGCAGATAATTGTGGTATTATCTACAAGTTCATATCTGATTTTACATTCTGTCTTTAATGCTTATTAATGACAGCAACTATTAACCTTTGTTAAGCACTTACTAAGTACAAGCACTAGCTATAATAAACACTTTACATGGACTATCTTGTTAATCCTGAGACATTATCAATCAGATAGATCCTACTGTTTTTGTCTACATAGAATACTTTTTCCAAGGTCATGCAGCTAGAAAATTAAGTTTTATGTTTTCTACTGACAATATTTTAAATAGTCAATAGTAAATAAAAGAGATCTGAGACTTCTAACACAAATATATACACAAAGACGTTAAATGATCCATATCCAATGAACTACTTGCAGAAAATGCTGTTATATCCCTGCAAAATATATGCTTGCAATGTTTGTGCATGGCCTGAAATCTTTCCATGTGATATTTATGTGGTTTTCAACTAGGTATTGGCTATAGTCACTCAGCTCAAAGATTTTCACTATCTGAGGCTCCTGCTTCTTTATCCGATGAGCTGCACTATCTCCTCAAAGAGAATATAAATTGCTTTATGCCTGTTTGATCTGGTTGCTTCTTAGCTTCCCAGCACTTAGCATATAGTTTTTCTTGCTTGGGGTTCTTCTAAGAATTGACTTCTAAGATTAACTGTTCTTCCCACCACATCTAGAAATGCTTCACATCAGTTCTTACCACTTCCACAAGTTCAAAATATCAGAAAAGGTAAATCAGCATTTGGTATCTACTGCTTCCCAGAATCTGCTAAGCTGTTCTGCATATCATCTTGCTCTTTGAGGTTAGAATGGTTATATAAACTCATTGACCATCATATGCCATACAATGAACTAGAAACTGGAGTATTGAAAACATAACAAGGAATCAGACAGATCCCATAAACTTTCTTCATGAGCTTACATTTTTTCCAGGCAACACATGAGCAAACAAGTAATATATTTCATTTAATGATACATATTGTGAGAACAAAGTAATAGGGTGCAGAAGTTACTGTGCTAATTTCTCTAAGGAGTTGCCTGCAACTTGGAATTTAAATCATGAGCAGAAGGCAGTCACACATGGATATGGAGGAAGAAGGGAGATTCCAAGAAGGAGGAAGAATGTATACAGAGGCCATAAGCCCAGGACCAACTCAGCATAGTTGTAAAACATAAGGCCAATGAGATAGGAGTAGACTGGAATAAGGGGAAGATTGGGACTATATGAGGTATAAAGAAAGGCTGGGGCCAGTTTGTATAGGGGCTTGTTGACCAGAATATGTAGCTTGTATTTTATTCTATTTGCAATGGAAAGCCATTTGTAGATTAAGGTAGGGGACTGTTTTGGGTTGAATTGTGTCACTCATAGAGATACATTAATGTCCTAACCCTGAGTACCTATACATGTGATCTTATTAGAAAACAGGGGCTTTGAAGATATAATCAAGTTAAGATGAGGTCATAATGTATTAGGGTAGGCCCTAAATCAATTACTGTTGTCCTTATAAGGAGAAAGATGTGCACAAACACTCATAAGGAAAAAGGCCACAAAGGCAGAGATCGGAATGATGTAGGTACAAGCCAAAGAAAGCCAAGAATTGCTGGTAAACATAGAAGCTAGAAAAGATCATCCCTTAGGACCTTAAGAAAGAGCATGGCCCTGTTAACAACTTCATTTTGGACTTCTAGTCTCCAGAACTGTGAGAGAATAAATTTCTATTGTTTTAAGTCACCTAGACTATGGTAATCGGTTATGGCACTCCTATGAAACTAATACAGGTAACTAATAATATCATATAATTTTTTTTTAAAAGTTCACCCTGACTACCATGTGAAGAATGAACTATAACAGAACAAAAATGTAGAAAAAAGGATACTAATAATGTTCTAGGCTAATATAATAGTTTAAGACTATCAATATCAATATCAAGAATTGATATCAGCTTAGACTAAAATTTTACCAAAGTTGTTAGGAAAGTATGTATGTTCTGTTTTAAATACTTTAAGTTTGATATGCCTTTACCACATACAAGTGAATTTGATATGTCAGTGTGGCAAGGTTCTAATAATGTCTGCCTTCTGTTATTCAAGACCCTGTATAATCTCCTACTTAGATTGTCCTAATGACATGCTAATAAGGCAACAGTGTTAAAATGCCACTTCTGCGATTAAGCTACAAAATTTGCTAAATTACAAGACTTGCTGACACTTTCTCACTCACTTTAATAAGGTGAACTGCCATTTTGAGAGCTACTCTATAGAAAAACCCATGTGGCAAGAACATGCGAGTGGCTTCTGGCAAACAACCAGCAAAAAATAAATTCAACAATTATCAAAGAACTGAATGCTAACAATCATTGAGTTAACCTAGAAGAATGTTCTGCCCAAATCAGATGTTGAGATGACTGCTGTCCCAGCCAATATCTTCACTGCAGACTTGTAGAAAACACTGAGACAGATAATTCAGGTAATCCTTGTCCAGATTCCTGACCCACAGAAATTATGAGATAGTACTGGTTAACACATTAAAGTTTATATAATTTTAATGTAGCAATATATAACTAATACACATAGAAGGAGATGTGAGAAATTTGAGCTATTGACATATATTATATCTATGAGTAATCCACAGGTAGATTTTCTTTAAAGCCAAGGAATTAGATGTGATCATTTACAGAGTGGAGAGAGGGTTCAAGATCCAACTTTTGAACTACAGCATAATAAGGCCAAAAAAAAAAAATCAGTAAATTACAAAGTAATGAGGTAGGCCAAAAAAAAGACAATTAAGAAATGAAATTTGTAATCAACTGGATGAAATTATACAAAGGGTTAAGATAAGAATGAAAATGACCATAGGATTTGGTAATGTAGCATTCATTGGTAATTTTAACACAGCATTTTGCAGGAAAGGTAAACCTCATTGGGTGTGGCTAAGGCGACAATGAAGGTGAGAAGGAAGATACTAAATACAGACAACTCTTAGACAAAGTTTTTATGAAGTCAATAAGGCTATAGCATGAGGGAACATTTTCCTAAGTATGTGTGAAAAAAAAAAAGCTGTAGTATACTCATAGGATTGATCCTGATAGATAGATAGATATAGATATAGATAGATTCTATTGAAAGATAAACTGATGATGTAGGAAAGGAGGTAACTGAAGAAGCCATCTTTGAGATGTGTTTAGAAAATATAACTGTTGCAGTTGGCTTTAGATAGCAGCAGGGAAACTTAATCCACTCTAAATGGAGGTAAAGGTGGAGTGGTATATTTAGTGATAGAAATGTGAGCTTGTTCATTTCTAAAGCATCATTTAAATATATAGCAAGTGAGAGGAATGGTAAGCTAAGTGTACCACAGCTGAATGTGAAAGGTGTAGGAAGAGAGTAGGAAGTATTAAGATAGAGAAGAATAGACAAAATAGTATCTCACAGCATGATAGAGTGGACATCCTAAAGAAGTAGCAGGATTTTGTGTCACTATTGCCATGTTCACTGCAGATATGTGATCATAAGTATGAAAGGTGTGATTTATCTCAGTAATGTTCAACGTGGGTGAAGGAAGGAGCAGATGGATATAAAGATGGATTTAATTCAGTTTAGAGTGGTCTTATTTTGTTTTATTTTCCAAGTAAATATAACAGGAAAATAGAGGCCTAGAGTTTTAAAGGTTTAATAGGTTGCCATAGTGCTGGACCATGGAACTGCACCAATAAATTGTTTATGTCTATAATGTTCATGCCAGAACCATATTTTTTCTAATAGTTTAGATCTGCCAATATAATGTCATGTTAATTGAAAGCTAACTTGGTTCAAGTAGTCCCACAGAACGGTTTCATGATAATGATTAAGAAGCAGACATACATAATTTGACAGATTGAAAAGATCCAGTTCCCTTTAGCTGCCTGTGTTTTAACTCCCTGGATAGTATAGCCAATGTTTGCACTTGAGAAAAATGTTTTCAGGCATGATGGGGTCTAAATACCGTCACATTCCCTGGCTGGAAGCTAGTCTGCTGTTATCTCCATGTTAACTTTAGCACAAACTATAGGCTTGACAATACAATTTAATAGGATTTACAGCTTGTTCTTAGAAAAATAGGCACAATTTTAAATTCCAGTAGACATTATTACAATCATGCCAGCAGAAAAACCTCATTCTGAGAAACCTAACAGTTTCAAGAAAAATAGATCAAAAATTAGTTTCTCATCAACATCATGTCAAGAACTGTATCATCGACTATTCATTATACAAAGTACCTGAAATATTTTAGGGTACAACATGACTAGACAAAGTAAGTACCTGAAATATTTTAGGGTACAACATGACAAGGAACCAAATCATACTGATATTACCACCCCAACAGCGGGATCTCACTTTCCCCATTAAGAGAATTTCTCAATAGACTCCACCATATCTCTACTTCCCATCTCTCAATAATGAAATGATTTGAGACAAAACAGGTAGAAAGTCCTCTTCATCCACAGTTGTCAGTACAAGTGAAAGCACTGTTTTCTCACCTACTACTTAACATTTACCTTCTGTAACGGTTCTTTTTAAAAGCTAAACTAGGTTCCTCCAGCATATTTCAACCCTTTAGGAAACTTAATAGTATTATCTATTGGCCTACATTATGTTCAATTCTTTTTTTTTTAAGAGAGAGATTTTTGCTATAGGGCACGTGTACTCGCCAGAGAGAGAGAAACAGAGAGTGAGAACTCACCTCACAGGGAGGATGGCCATACTACAATCCCTTCTCCTCCATTCTCCTCTCTGGATATAGCTGGTCCCTGTTCAATTCTTTTAAAACAAGATATATATTAATTACTGCTTTTAAGACCTTATTTATTGAATAGAAAATCCTTTCAAAATATCAAGTCTGGATAGGAATGGTTAAAGGTGTCCTTGGAAGGCATTTCCCTAGATCATTCTATCAACACAGGCCCTGTCTTTTCTCCTAAAAGTTCCTCCATTAAAGGTTGACAGATTTGGGAGAATTCCAAATCTTTTGTACTATGATATACGTGCTTTGCTCCATCCCATTCTTGTTTTTCAGGCCACTTCACTTAAAAATGTAATTCATGGTGACTGACACTCCCACTGAAATTTGTCGGCAACTAATATATTCTAGCAGCTACTATCATGCACTGGTTCTCTTCTATTTGCTCACTTCGACTTTCTCCCCTAAAGACATTACTTATTAGAAATATGCTGGGTTGACTATTTTCCTGCCAAAAGCTGTGGATTCTAATTAAATAACTTAGAGAAGAGCAGTCATAACAAAAAGTTAAATTATAAGACCATGGGCATGCAATCATTTCCAGGTGGGGAAGGACAGTGAGGATGGTATAAACTTCCTTCGGTCTCTTGGAAGAGACAGAGTGGCATAATGAAAAGCTTTCTGTCCTTGTATCCAAAGTCTGGGCTTGAATCCCAGCTATGTTACTTCAGGGAAATAAGTTCATATCCTGTTACTGATTTTCTTTACAAGAAGGGAAAACATAATAGCAGTCTTGCCTATCTCAAAACACCCTATAATGTAAAATTTCACCTATCTCAAAACACTCTGTAATGTAAAATATTATCCTTATTTCCTCTATACCTATTGTGCATGCTATATGCGGCACAGTAACACCAGTGACTGGAAAACAACATTTTGAGTAGGCATCGTTACTCTGAATTCTCCAGTTGATCTCCACTTATGTCAACCCATTTTCAACACACATGATATAGTACTCTCATTTATCTTCATTTGTAAATGGAGAAACTGAGTTCAAATAATTTATAATTTGATGACTTCTAAAAATGTACAGATACACAGGATTGCTTTAACATCTCAATATAATGTATCCTTCACAGTTACTTAAGCCTTCAAGGATCAACAGTACTGCTTCCTACTTAAATGCTGGTGACTGAAGGTTATTCTTCTAGTTTAGTTTTTGCAACAAGTTGCTTGTGCTCACTAGAGGAAGGGGGATAGGGAGTGAGAAAGAATCATTCCACAGAGGGGATGGCCATGCAACAATCCCTTCTCCATTCTCCTCTCAGGATTTTTGGCATGCATGCACATGTGCCCATGTACCCAGAGTGATTTTCAAGCTGCTGAATCCAGGGTTCAAACTGTGCAATCAGCCATATAGGACCCAGCTGCTTCAACCTCCATGCCACCTGCCAGCCCACAACTGGAAGTTTTTTAAAAGTAGATCTGTACATCTATTAATAAGTCACTATTTGAGATAGTAGAATACTACTTAAAGCTAGAAAGCATAGACTGAATTTCCTTGTCTATGATCATACATAGATTGCATTTAAACATCTTAGAGTTGAATATCCCTAATCTAAAAATTTTAAATCTGAAATGTTCCAAAATCCAAAAATTTTTGAGTACTGGCATAAAGCCACAAGTGGGAAATTTTACACCTGACCTCATGTGTCAGGACCCAGTCAAAATGCTGCGATACAAATTATTGTATAAAATTACCTTAAGGCTCTGTGCGGAAGGAGTACATGAAATTTCAATAAATGTTGTGTTTAAACTTGGGTCCCTTCTCCAAAACATTTCATTATATATATGCAATTATTCTAAAATCTGAATAATCTGAAATCCAAAACACTTTTGGCCCCTAGCATTTCAGTTAAGAGATACTCATCATTGTACAAATGTTGCAAAGATATCACCTTACATCCAGAGGAAAGGTTACCCTTCAACTGTGCTCTACAACAACATTGATCTAGAGAAATAATACATTCTTCCAAAAGTCCAACCAGAACTATTGGGTTGTCGGAAAAGTTATGATGCATTTTTGCATAGAAAAATACAGAAAAAATGTCATGACTTTCCCAACAACCCAACATTATTATTTTAATGAATCAAGTCACTAACAAAGGATGATGAAGCTTGAATTTTAGGGTCCTTTAATTACACAGGCTTCTTTTAAAGTCTTGTACTTAAATTTATACCTGTGTGAACAGCAGGTGGCATGGTGGTTAAGGCGGTGGATTCCCACATGGCTGTCCACGGTTCAAGTCCCAGATCCAGCACCTTGAAAATCACGTTGGGCACATGTGAATACATGCCCAAAATCCCAGGAGGAGAATGGAAGAGAAAGAATTGTAGTATGGCCATTCCCCTGGCAGGTGGGAACTTCCTCTCTCTCTCTTTCTCTCTGACAAGTGAACACATCCTATGGCAAAAACCTAAATATATATTTATACTTGTAATTTTGTATCCTATTTCTCATTTAGAATGGAGCCAAAGGTGTATATGCTTAGGGTCCATCAGCACTAGATCCTCCCTGGTCCACTATATGTACTTAAATTGTATCTACACAATAGCAATACAAGCTGTAACTCACATCATGATATCTTCATTTCTTTCCACATCAAATGTAAAGGAATAGATCTATGTAGAATTTCACTGGACACTCAATGGCCTCATGGAACACTGACTATTTTTTTGGTACTGTGACACTCTCAATATTTTTTTTTGAGAGGTTTTTGCTATAGGGTGCATGCGCTCGCCAGAAAGACAGAGACAGAGAGACAGAAAGCAAGAAATCACCCCCTGGGGGGGATGGACATGCCACAATCCCCTCTCCTCCATTCTCCTCTCAGGATCCTGGGCATGCACGCACACGCGCTTGCGCAAGTTTAAGCCACTGGGTCCGGGACTCAAACCGCGGTCGACTACATGGAAGTCTAATGACACAGCCATTATACCAACTGCTGGTCTCAATAATTTCTTTATTAATTTTTATGGTATTTTAGTAATTCTTCAAGCAAACATCTCAGCTTTAGGTATCCAGTCTTTATTATTATAGATTTTTTACACTAAAACAAAAATAGCTTAGGTGGCCTTATATATTAACAGGTAACCAATTCAATAAGTAACAAAGACTTTATCTTAAAAACAACAAGGACTGGGACCAGCAGTTAGCGTAATGGCTATGTCGCTGGACTCCCAGGTAGTCGACCGCAGTTCGCGTCCCGGACCTGGTGGCTTAAAACTCACGCTGGGCGCATGTGCATGCGTGCCCAAGAAACTGAGAGGAGAATGGAGGAGAAGGGATTGCGGTGTGGCCATCCCCCCTGGGAGGTGACTTCTCACTTTCTATCTCTCTGTCTCTGTCTGTCTGGCGAGCGCACGTGCCCTATAGCAGAAACCTCTCCAAAAATAAAAAATAAAAAAATAACAAGGACTGATGATCTGACATGTATGCTGCACTCATGCAACATCTAATCATAATATAAAAGTGATATTGGCACTCTGAAATTTAAAGAAATATATAAACAAAACAGACCACTTTTTCACACAATTTCTCACAAACAAAATTTTAATTTATACTTTCATGTGAAATTAGAATGAAGGGTACTTCCTTCATATATAGTTCTTTGAATTTTTCATAAGTTTACGACCAGGAAGTTTCAACAGGGGCTTATAATACTAATTCTCAGTGTCATGTCTATGCCTAGAAAGAGAACTAGTTCTAAAATAATTACTACTAAAGCAACAGATGTGTCTATAGATCAACATATTGACTTTTATTTAATATAAAATAAAGATCGATGTAGTCAAGATGATGGGGAAAAAATTTTGTCGAAGTAGACCTGTAGTTAGAACTTCAACTAAACTGAGTTATATTTTCACAAAAGAAAATCAGAGATGATAAATCCATATAACATATTTAGTATTAATGGATTACATAGGACAGAACCCACTACACCTCTGTAAATATGACAAATAAAAATTCATCAAAAGATTTATTTGATAACAAAAGTATCTTTTATGTAACAAATATATTCTAGGTGTTCATATTTTCATGACACTAGCACAGAGCGACATTCTTTAGTTAATTCAAGGTTACTCTAAATCATGTCAAGCCAACAAATATATCAGAAAAAAATTATAGATTATATTCCATAATACTCCAACTTCAAAATAGCTCAGATGACATAGTGGTCACTTAAAACAACCCAAAACAAACAATTGCTTTGACCGCCTCCTCTCTCAAAAAAAGAGGTAGTATTGGGGCCAGCAGGTGTCATGGTGTTTGATACACGGGATTCTCACATGGTTGACCATGGTTAGTCCCAGACCCTGAGGCTTGAAAATCACACCAGCTCTCTATGTGTGTGTGCCCAAAGTCATAAAAGAAGAATGGAGAAGGAGGAATTGCAGCATGGCCATTCCCCCAGGGGGTAATTTATCACTTTCCCCCTCTCTCTCTGTCTCTGTGTCTGTCTCTCTCATGAGCGCACATACCCTATGGCAAAATCCTAAAAAAATTTTTAAAGAAGGTAGTTTTCCCCTCAATTACAAACTTCAAATGTCAACAACAGTCTCTAGCTCTGGCATGTATTCCTTTCTCAAACCCTCTCCCTTTCTTAATCAAAAGTTAACTTCTAAAACTTTGGAGTTATCTCTTTCTTTTTCAACAAGAGAGAAAGAGGTATGTTTTTACACTTTTTCAATTTACATTTTATCACTGTACATCTTTTTAATTTTTTTTTTATTTTTGGAAGGGTTTTTTGCTATAGGGTGTGTACGCTTGCCAGAAAGACAGAGAGAGACAGAAAGCAAGAAATCACCCCTAAGGGAGGATGGCCACACCACAATCCCTTCTCCTCCATTCTCCTGTCAGGATTCTGGACACACACACATGCCCAGCATGAGATAATGAGACTCAGTTGATTTAAACAGAGCATACCAATTACTAGTGGCTTCAGATCCAGTCAGGCTGAACCCATAGTCCAATAACCAACGGACATAATTCTGCCTCAAGAAAGAACAGGCCCAGTGTGAAGATGTAAGTGGAGGTGTGCTGCTGCATGGTTGCTGAGGCCTCGTGAGAAGCCCAGGTTTAGTTCTAACCTGACCTAAACTGGCTGTCCCTAGCTGCCTGGAAGGCTGAGGCAAGAGGATGTTGACTTGGCAATCCCTATCAAGAAAAGTTATCTGATGATGATAATGATTATGGTATTATCTTTGACTTGATTGATATGCACTGCATTCATGCTGAGAAGCACTATTTTCTACACTGTAAAGATGTACAGTGATGGAACCTGCAGTTAGCATGATGGCTATGTCACTGGACTCCCACGTAGTCAACCGCGGTAAGAGTCCTGGACCCGGTGGCTTAAAACTCACGCTGGGCGCAAGTGCGTGCGTGCCCAAGATCCTGAGAAGAGAATGAAGGAGAAGGGATTGTAGCGTGGCCATCCCCCCTGGGGGGGTGATTTCTTGCTTTCTGTTTGTCTGTCTCTGTCTGCCTGGTGAGCGCATATGCCCTATAGCGAAAAACCTCTCAAAAAAAAAAAAAAAAAAAAAAAAAAAAAAGAAAGAAAGAAAGAAAGATGTACAGTGATTATGGGACCAGCAGTTGGCATAATGGCTATGTCACTGCACTTCCATGTAGTCGACTGTGGTTCAAGTTGCAGACCTGGTGGCTTAAACTCATGCTGGGCACATGTGCGTGCATGCACAAGATCCCGAGAAGAGAATGGAGGGGAAGGGATTGTGGTGTGGCCATCCCCCCTGGGGGGTGATTTCTCGCTTTCTGTCTCTTCGTCTCTCTCTGTCTTTCAGGCAAGCGCACACACCCTATAGCAAAAATCTCTCCAAAAAGAATTTTTTTAAATGGGAATAACAATACAATGTACCTCATAGAATTGCTGTGAAGATTAAATGAGTAAACACAGGCAGATAGAATAATTTCTGGCACTTGTTAAAACTCAGTATGTACCAGCTATTACTAACACTTATAACTTTCTAGCTAAGTCTTCTTAAAGTTGAATCACTCAAACTTTTTGATCAGCTCAGCAAGAAAAGTTCATGTCCCTTTTCTTTCTCCAAGGAATTGTCCCATTTTCCTTCAGCAAAGGATTTATTTTACCCAGGTTTCATCTTCTAACATATGAACACTCTGTGTAGCTCTGTATCTGGCAGGGAGTCCTGACCCAATACAATACTCTATCATAAAGAGCGAATATAATTTTCTTATTCAGATGATAGTTGACAAGGTAGATATGTATAGAGCTGAGGATGGGACATGAAGAAGTGAACTGGTTAAAAGAGGAGGGACCGGGAACCAGCAGTTAGTGTGATGGCTATGTCGCTGGACTTCCACGTAGTCGACCGCAGGTCGCATCCCGGACCGAGTGGCTTAGAACTCACGCCGGGCACGTGTGCGTGCATGCCCAAGATCCCGAGAGGAGAATGGAGGAGAAGGGATTGTGGCGTGACCATCCCCCCGGGGGGTGATTTCTCGCTTTCTGTCTCTATATCTCTCTCTGTCTGGCGAGTGCACGCGCCCTATAGCAAAAATGAGTCTTTTCCTTTACTTTTAGTTTTAAAGTACTAAATATTGCATTATTACTACAGTTCATCAAATATTCTACTGAATAATCCCACCTTATCTCCAAACATCATTACCCATTTAGAGGCATCCACAAATGAAATGTCCAGTGTTGTAAACTATTATAGATGTTAAGATTATACTAAAGGCCCCTACACGGAATTTTACAGAAGGACAAACTAACTATACCAACTAATGACAGTGGCTAATGAATGATACTGTAAAGTGCACTGGTTTATGGAAGAATTTTCATAATATAATTGAAATGTGCATGACTGAAGTGTCAGTGATTTGCACTGTCAAATAATTACCTCTCTGAAGTTTATTACACTTTTAAGAAAAAATTACAGCAGAATAAAATACAACTTTAGAAATTTAGTTATGCTAAAACTTCCAGCACACCAGAAGTACTTTGATGGACATAGGCTAAGATTAGGTACATTAACACATTAAAGGAACAGATCTTTTGTAGATTTACAAATCATTCGAGCATAACACCGTAAGGTGTTTATGTTATTTCTGAGTATCTGACATCTATAAAAAAAATCATTTTTGTTGTTTTCTTGGTTCTAGGCTTCCAGGTAGGAAGAGATTTTCAATTTTATTTTCCATTTTACTTGTAGAAGTAGAGTTGTATTTACTGGCAGTCTCACTGTTGTATTTCATAAAAGGAAATGTGTCTGAGGATTCTTCTATTTATTAATTATATTAACTGATTGTTTTTCTTAATATTAACTGGGTATTTTCCCCATTCACTTAAGAGAGCTTTAACCCAAAACAGAGAAGGACTGGGTGAAATGTGCTTTTGCATGCTCTCCTGGAGAATCAATGGGTATAACTTATTTGATGACACTAATTTAGCAATATGGCAGAGTTACATCTTACTTGAGTAGTGGGCTTTAGAATCTGTGAGGAAGATGAAAACAGGGCACATTCAAAATTATCCTGAAGAAATTACTGAAATCATGCAGAGTCAGCATTCAAACTTGGGTCTTACTGACTTCTACCACTACCCTGTTTAGGATATGATCCAACTATGTTCCTTTTATCTAATCACAGTATTCTGGTCTTAAATGATAAACAACATTCTGTATTTTCTGAACATACTCAACTATATTTAAACAGAAAAGAACCATTCTTAGTTTAACACAATTTATGGTATCTTGTGTATGATAATAAGTATTATTGTTACAGAACTGAAATAAAAACTGCCTACATTATTGCTTTTGAGACCTATTCACATAGACCAATAAAGGGTTGGTGCTACCTTGGTCTGAAGAAAGTACAGACACTCTGGAATTCACCATCCTAAAATGGGGTTTGTTCTCTAGTCCATAATATAATGTTTAAACCTATGACTTTTGGTTGGCTGATCTGCCAATTGCCATTGCCCCCTGCTTCCCATTCATTTTTCTTTGTTAATGGGCTTTAGAGTTCATTTTCTGTGATTATTAAGGGGTTATATGAACCAGTAAAAAAAGGAGAGTTAAAAGAGGGCAATAGACCTAAGAGTTTATATTCCACTTACTCTTGTCAATTTCCAATTATTAATCATTTTGACACAATTATTTTGTTACACTAATATCCAGTATATAAACAAAATATTTTTTGTTTAGATTTTTTACTAAATAATAATAAAGATAATAACAAAGTCATGTGAATCTGGCTTTTTTTGAAATAATGATCTCATATTTCACATTCTACATCAAGAAAAATAAGGTTTAAAAAATAACACCAACCACAGCCACCACCACAACAACAACAACAAAAAAACACAGAAAACATAAACCTCTTCATTTTAAACATTAAGAAACAGAACGGAGGAAAAGGGACTGTGACATGGCCATCCC
>NW_006160117.1:4559860-4565288 GCF_000334495.1 Tupaia belangeri chinensis | reverse complement strand
TCACGCTCTCTCTCTCTCTCTCTCTCTCTCTCTCTCTCTCTCTCTCTCTCTCTCTCTTTGGTGAGAACACATACCCTATGGCAAAATAAATTATAGAACTAGGAGCCAGGCTAGCAGTTGGCAGAGTGTTTAAGGTGCTAGGTTCTCACATGGCTGACTGTGGTTCAAGTCCTAGACCTGGTAACTTGCTTTCTCACTTTCTCTGTCTGTTTCTCTCTGGTAAGAGCATGTACCCTGTAGCAGATCCAAAATAATAATAATAATGATAAATAAAATTAAATAAATAATTCTTTAAAAAGAGAAATAGAAAGAAAGAAACTAGGAGCCAGACAGGGTTGCAGCTGTAAAACACAATACTCTGTGAGGCAATCCCACATGAGAAGGTTCCTAGGTTAAGTGCAAAGATCTCCCCCAGTACACCAGCACACCTGCCCATGATCCTGGATTGGCTGTGTTGGAGTGGATCACAATGTCAGGACTCTGTTGGGAGTGATCTCTTTCTTTCTCTTTCTCCCTCATTTAAGGATGAAATAAATATATAAATTCTATTTTTTTAATTAAGAAACTATTTTATCCATCTATATACTGAAAGTATAGAAGAATATATACGTATTTTTAATTCCTTATGAAAAAGAATAAGGTAAGTAAGGGAAGGTGGCTAATGAATCTGGTTATGAACAATTTAGAAGACATTTATTTAAAAAAAAAATCAGACAAAAATACTTCCTAGGTACAAGACCTCATGCGGTTCCTGATTTTCGGTTGTGCCTCCTTAGTGAGGCTAAGATTTATCAGTGGTTCAGAAGGCTTCAGTCTAATCTCTTCACACTCAAGCACCCCATCAACCTTTAATCTAATGGCTTGATGATCATTTCATTATGGACTAAAAATGGTGATATTTTCTCAGGTCTCCTGCATTTATTAAGCTGAAATTATTCTTCAATAGTAGGATTTCCTTTTCCCAAATGTTATTATTCTGAAATATGGTTGGTACAAAAAAGGCAGGTCAAATTTATGTTTCTTTCTCTTTGTCATGAGTTAGGGTCCTAGTAACCTCCAATGATAACTAGTGAGGTTTCTTTTCTATTTATTATTATTTTGCTATAGGGCATGTGCACTCACCAGAGGAGGTGGGGAGTGAGAAAGCACCATGAAGAATTGATGGCCATGCTACAATCCCTTCTCCATTCTCCTCTTGGAATTTAAGCACACATACACATGCTTGGTGTGTTGATTTTTCAAGTTGATCTGGGACTCGAACCATGCAGTTGGCTGTGTGGGATATAGTCACCCGTACTGCCATGCCACTGGCTGGCACAGTAGTTTCTTTTTTCACGTTTAAGAATTCATGGATTTTTAATATTTGATGTGTCCCAATTCACTGTAGTTATTATTCTTACTGAAACTCAAATCATCCTAACTTATGCTCTGTCCTCATTTTTAATTGAAGACAGACAGCATCACATCCAGAGTACCTTCCCTGCAGGAGATAATGAAGTGCTGATGAATCCCTGTGATGCTTTAAAAAACAAGCAAAAACTCGGTTTTGTTAAATAAGGATAATGTATATTCTTATTTTCTTATGTAGAAAGACATTTCTTTTAAATCGAACCTCTCCATTTCATTAAAAGAGGTCAGGTTAGAAAAAGAGGACATTTGGGAATCTAAGCCTGGAGAAGTGATGTAAAATGGTGCTTTGGTGGGTTCTCATAAAATAGGAAACTCTCACAGGGATTTTAATTGATACTTTTTTTTTTTGGAGAGTTTTTTTTGTTGTTTTGTTTTTTTTTGTTTTGTTTTTGCTATAGGGCACATGCACTTGCCAGACAGACAGAGAGAGACAGAGAGACAGAAAGCAAGAAATCACCCCCCAGGGGCGATGACCACGCCGCAATCCTTTCTCCTCCATTCTCCTCTCGGGATATTGGGCACGCACGCACACGCACCCGGCGTGAGTTTAAGCCACCGGATCCGAGACTTGAACCGTGGTCGACTTCATGGGATTCTAGTGACATAGCCATTACGCTAACCACTGGTCCCAAGGGATTTTAATTGATACTAAATAGGACAATATAATTTTTTTAAATTGTAACAAGTTAACAGAAAAAAAAACAGACTTTTTTTATAAAAAAAGATTTACTTATTTTATTGTATTTATTATTTTTATTTTTAATTCACCAGAGAGGGAAAGTGAGAAAGCAAAACACTAGGTCTGGTACTGGAGCCATGGTCAGCCATGTCAGAGTCCAGCATCTTAACAACCATGTCACTTGCTGGCCTCCCACACATCAGACTTTTAACAGTCCTCTCTATTTCATTTTATGAAGTATCTATCACCCTCATCCCCAAAACAGACAAGGACATAACAAAAAGAAAAAAAACTACAGATCAATATCTCTAATAAATATAGATGCAAAACTTCTCAATAAGATACTAGCAAATTGTATACAACAACACATTAAAAAGATTATACACCATGACCATGTAGGCTTTATTCCAGGGATACAAAGATGGTTCAATGTACATAAAACCATAATAGTAATATTCCATTTTAACAGAAAGAAGGATAAAAACCATATAATCATATCAATCGATGCAGTGAAAGTATTTGATAAACAACATCCCTTCATGATTACAACTCACAGAAAAATTGGCATAGAAGGGATATTTCTCAACACAATGAAAGCCATATATGAAAAATCCATAGCTAATATCAAACTGAATAGGGAAAACCTTTCATCTAAAAATTGGAACAAGTCAAAGCCACCTACTTTCGCCACTCCTTTTCTTTTTGCCTTTTTAAAGAATTATTTTTATTTAACTTTATTTACTTATTTTAATTTGACCAGAGAAGACAGAGTGAGAAAGAGAGAGAAAGTGAGAAAACAAGCCACCAGGTCCAGGACTTGAACTGCAGTCAGCCATGTGGAAGGCCAGTGCCCTTTACCACCGTGCCACCTGCCGGGCCCTCTCCACTCCTTTTCAGTATAGTACTGAAAGTCCTAGCCAATGAAATCAGACAAGAGAATAAAATAAAAGGCATTTGAATAGAGAAAGAAGTGAAGTTATCTTTATTTGCAGATGACATGATTATGTACATAGAAAATCCAAAAGAATCCACTCATGGAAGTGATAAATTAATACAGTATAGTGGCAGGATACAAAATCAGCATACAAAAATATATATAGACAAATGGGATTACATCAGGTTAAAAAGTTTCTGCACAGCAAAAGAAACAATAATTAGAGTGAAAAATATATATGTGTCAGATAAGGGACTGATAACCATAATTTACATGGAAATCAAGCAGCTCACACCCACCCCCCGAAAAAATTATCAACCAAATTAAAAGATGGGCAAATTAGTTGAACAGACAACTCTCTAGGGAAGACATATGATCAGCCCAAAAGCATATTAAAAAATGCTGAACATCCCTTATCATTAAGGGAGATGCAAATAAAAACCACAATGGGATACCACCTCATCCCTGTCAGAATGGCTAAGATTAAAAAAGTAAAGAATGACAAGTGCTGGGGAGGTTATGAAGAAAAGGGAACTCCTGTACACTGTGGGTGGGAATGTAAATTAGTACAGCCACTGTGGAAAACAATATGGAGATTCCTCAAAGATCTACAAATAGAACTAGCATATGATCCAGCAATTTCACTCCTGGGTATTTAGCCAAAGGATAGGAATGCACTCAGTTGGAAAATCACTTGCATATTCATGTTTATTACAGCATTATTCACACTTGCTAACACATGGATCCAACCTAAATGTCCAAAAATTGATGAATGGATTAAAAAATTGTGGCATACATACACTATGGAATACTACTCAGCCACAAGAAAAAATGAGACCCTAGCATTTGATGGAAAGTGGATGAATACTAAAGGTTTACTGCTAAATGAAGCAAACTAGACTATGAAAGACAGGCATTGTATGTCCCCACTCTATGGCAGAAACTATGAGATTGGAAGATATAAAAGCATAGAGAACAATTATATTAGAGACATTGTGTGAGGAAGTTAGGAAATGTGGGTGGGTGAGGAAGGAATAAAGAGGAAAAAGAAAGAAGCAAAACATTTAAGGGACATAAAAATGGAAAATTATCTGTTGATAATGTATATGATATCTTTGGACTAATATACAGTGTATTGATGCTGGCAAAATAAATAAATAAAAGGTATAGCTTTAAAAAAAAAAGTCCTCATTTATATTTATGAGAAGCAGTCAACAGCACTGAGCAACCTTTTTTTGGAGAGGTTTTTTGCTGTAGGGCACGTGCGCTCACCAGAAAGAGAGAGACAGAGAGACAAACAAGTAAGAAATCACCCCCCCCCAAGGGAGACGGCCATGCCACAATCCCTTCTCCTCCATTCTCCTCTCAGGATCTTGGTCACGCACACACACGCGCCCAGCATTAAGTTTAAGCCACCGGGTCCAGGACTCAAACCTCGGTTGACTCATGGGAGTTCAGCGACGTAGCCATTATGCCATCTGCTGGTCCCAAGCAACCTTTTCTCTGAAGACTACCTGTCTCTAAACCCCAGGATAACACTTCAAACTTCTTACCTGCAGTAGTCCCTCAAGCTGTGGCACTTTGACAACAGCAGCCTCATTCTGCTGGTCTTGGAGAACTGAATCCCTTTGGCATCTTTCAAAAGCACTTTCTACTGAGTCCCATGTAATGTTCTGCTCCATCTCTAATTTTACCCCAAATTTCCATCCCATCTGTCCATCAACTAAAGGAAATTTCTATTACAATAGCACTCTTCTCTTCAAACAAAGTATTTTATTATCCTCCAAATTTATGCTTACTCTCATTGTTACCCCCTGATTTTCCTTATGGCACCACTATCATCCTGGTTACCATAGTCAGAAACTTTCTGTCATATTTAATCCCTTTGTCATCTTGTAACCAACCAACTACAAACTTCTGCAATTAGCGTGCTCAGTGGGCCTCTTTATATATGCCCAATCATCTCCAGTATTACTTTGTAGTACACCAACTCAAATATCACAGTCACCTGCAATAGCATGAGAGGCTTTCAATTTCAATTTGTTTCTCCCACATTAACAACCAAAGCTCCCTAAATTATATATATTTATAATATATTAGTCTTCCCACATAGTCTAGAATGTAATGACATGTAACAATGGTCACCCAGCTTTTTACAGCTTTACAAGTTTTCAGCTTGTCTTCTCAACTGAATTATGAAGCGTATTTTCTTTCTAATACAAGAAAAATGAATGTGTTACTGAGGAATGGGGGAAGAGAGTGCTAGAAGTATAAAAGGATAAAGGAATTAGAAATAGAAAAATAATAGTCTATGTTGCATGTAAAATGGTAGTCTAAAAAAAAATGGTAGTCTATATTGCGTGGAATGGTAAATAAAGAATAAATATGCAACAGGCAGTGGTTCA
>NW_006160117.1:4553239-4559791 GCF_000334495.1 Tupaia belangeri chinensis | reverse complement strand
AATACATCGGGCACAAGCTTGCTCATGATCCAAGGCTGGCTAAAGGCTGGGAGGTAAATCACAGTGTCAAGACCATTTGGGGGATATTTTCTGTCTCTCTCTCTCTCTTGCTATCTCTCTCATGGACGAAATAAATAAAGCAAAAATAATACTAATAAATAAATGATAAAGCAAAGTACTTTTATTTGGTTTGTTAGCCAGTGAAAACCCATGTGGCACCCTTGGGCCAACTGGAAATAGAAGTCTCTCATCATGACACTCTGTTGGAAACTGTCTTCATATAAAAACTATCAGTGACATCTCCAAGATGGAAAAATCCCTTTTTAAAGCCATGGCACTCTGTCACAGTGCACCAAGTTCACAACCCTGAACAGCAGCCCTGCTTCTACAATATGATACCGCCATTTCTGTCATGCCTGTCATTTGAAGCCCCGTTCACAAATCTGTATAAGAGGTATAGTCCTGCCCTACTTGTTTCACTTGGTTATTGCAAAGACAGCAGTAGTCAGTGACCTGAACTGGTGTGGAAGATAGGCTGGAAAGAAATCAAGCTGTCAGAAAATCCAAAACTTTCAGAACATTTGGAATGAAGGCAGTTAGAAGGAACTCAGATAACTGCTGTGTTTGTGTTCTTACTCTGTTGTTGTTCTGTCTTGTTTTGTGTGAAAAGGAGGTACAGTTTTCCAAAGTTAGGAGAGATGAAGAAAAGGCTAAAAATAAACATTTGGAAAAATCTTTACTGTGAATTTTTCTGTTCATTTGTCTTGCATATTCTGCAAGGAAAAGGAAGGGAAAAAGAAAAAAAAATAATTTTCCTCACAGGAAGATGCGATTACATAACAATAATAATACCCAAGATTTAATACTTACTCTGTTCCTGTCATTGTATGAAGTACCTTCTTTGAATTGTTCTCTATAATTCCATAAGATACAAGCCCATTGCATATGTGAGAAAAATGAGAATCAGAGGCTGGGTGCAAAAAACAGTTTTTCCAACTCTAGAGGCCCCTCTTTTACAATACTCGGCTGTATCCCAAAGCGTAGCTTTACAGGGGATGAGAGTTATAGTCTAACACAAAATAAAATTGAGATCTGCTTATTAATTCGACTGGAACAAATCCAGGGAATACATGTTCAAGTAATTCAAATGCTGGGAAGTACAAAGCTTGACATAAGTTTCAATTTATCAGGAAAACAAAAACTGTTTTAGAGGCCATACAAGAAGAAAAGGGGTCAAGACTTTAGAAACAAAGCAAAGATACCATGCCTTTGTTTTTAAAAGGTGACTAAGTATGAACCACTTCAGTAAAGGCTGGAGACAGTTGGAGACTAGGGCTGCAGAAAGTAATTGCTAACAAGAACGGTGACAAAGTTAGGAGCGTGCTGATCACCTACCAGGAGATTTTCATTAAGTTACAGAGAAATATTATTGCTTCTATGTGGAAGAGAGCTAAAGACATGATATAAGTGTCACTTGCTAGGTCACTTAAGTGTAGAACACAGTGAGGAAACATGGTTTCAGTCCGGAGTGCAGGGATACCGCAGTGCCTCCTGATAAGAGCATCACTAGTAAAAATAAACAGTAAATGCCTGAGGACCCGTCATAGTGAAAAGAAGGAAAGCACAGATGAGCCACCTTCGGGAACCAGCATGCAAGAGAAACAGGAAAGAGAGCAAGACATATCTGTAAAGATGAAACCTTAAATGTCTCCTGGGGAAACAAGAACAAAAGAGAACACAGAGAAGGTATAGTTAGATGAAGGCAGAGTTAAAGAAGAGAGATTTAAAATTCTGGGGAAACTATGTGATGATTACAAAATAAACAGAGAAAGGAATAATTAATTTACATAGAAAAATCACTGAAGGGGGTAAATGAAGAATAACTCTGTATACAGGAAAGTAAGAACAAGGATGTAGAGGCCTTCCATACACAATGATTTTCAAGGTGGGGGCCACTAGACCAGTAGCAATGACAAAACCTGGGAACTTAATAAAAATGCAAATTACCTGGACTCATCCCAGACTTTCTGAGTCAGAAACAGCAGGGGTGGGGCTGGCCTTTCCATCTGTGCTTTAACAAAGCCTCCAAGTAATTTTTAAAGCTTTATTTCTTTCATAGAGATAGAGACAGAGATAGAGACAGAGACAGAGACAGAGAGATGGCACCTCTAATAGGATCCTGACAGCCCAATCCAATCCCAGTTTAAGCCATCCCCAGATCATGGCCAAATGTGTGCCTGGTGTACTCAGGGAGGTCTCCAGACAACCTTGGGACAATCCACTGTGGGTCAGCCTTGCAGGGTATCACATTGCACTGCAGCACACTGTCCAGCTCCTCCAAATAAGATGGATAAAAACCATATAATTAAAATTTAAGAACCATTGAACTAAGGCATAGATAGGAAGGGGGATGCAAAAAAGGAAAATCTACCTGAATTAAATGAGAAAAATGAGAGAAACAAAACTAGAAAAAAGAGCACATAATATAAAGAAAAAATAAACACTAAAGTCTAGAGGTGTAGCCCATGAATTCTGATAAAAGAAAAACAAAATTTACCCAATCTTTGTAAAAAGATGAGAGATTACAATTGAGAGAAACATATTACAAATGAAGGAACTATTTCAGTACTATTACTATTACTATTTCAATACTATTACAGTATTTCTTTAATACTTAAGAGTGTTGACTAGAATGTCCTGTAATAATGGAAGCAGTCTTTTTCTGTACTGTCCAATACAGTAGCTTCTAGCCACATGTGGCTATTTAACATTTGAAATGTGATTAATGCTACCAAAAACTGATTTTTAAATTTTATTCCCTATTAATTAATTTAAAATCAAATAGCTACCTATGGCCAGTGGCTACCATAGTGGAAAATATAAATTTAGAGCCCATTTCATATGGAATGGGACAAGAATAATGTCAACATGGATTTTTATTAGTAAAGATATTTCCTAATATAAGCTCTGCTTTGGAAAATACATACTCATGAAAATGAGGTAAGGGTAAGGGACTATCACATTTATACATGTAGTTGCCCTACAAAGAAATAGAAAACTAGATACAGTATGGGAAGAGGTTGTAAGAAGGAGGAGAATGTGAGGAAAGACAGTAAGGAGAAAAATAGAGAGCCAAGACACTTATGGGACACAAAAATGTATTATTATCTGTTGATGAGAACATGTATAGTATCCTAAACTGGACTGGTGTGAAGTGTATTCATGTTGGGAAAATTCACTTTACAACGTAAGGGATGTATAGTTATTGAATACAGAAAAGAAATTAAAGTAAAAAATAAATTAAATTAAAATTAAATTAAAAAGAAATAAAAAGATAAAAAAGAAATACAAAACGAAAAAGAATTTTTTATTGGTGCATCCATCAAAATGGGGATTCTACGTATTGGGAGCAGCTTCCAATGTTGTACGAAAAAGCTGGAAGTAACTAGATGTTAACCATGGTCAGAAAATACTGAGAATCACTTTGAAAAAATACAGGATTGGAGATTTTCTATTTAGATATTTGCTATCAGATTTATGACAAAAACAGAGACAGGTTAAGGGTGGGCTTCAGAACAATCAGATTCATATGCAGGTGAAAATAGACACAGTAGAATGAAAAGTGAAAGCCTATGTCTCATTAACAGTTAAATTAATATCTCAAAAATTAGTAAACTTTTCAAAAGCATGGGCAGGGAATAAATTCTTGTAGAACAGGGAGAAAATTTAATAAAACTATATATTCAAGAGGAAGAATGAACTATTCCCCTTTCAAGATTTCAGATGTGAAGGCGCAAGTTAAAATGGCATAAGAAATGTACTCAAGGGAAGGAGAATATTGAAATGACTTGAAGAACAAAATGAATACTCCTATCTGTAGAGGCATTTAATGATGAGGAAAAAGGAGTTTTTAAAAAATAGAGGTTTAAAAAGTGTAAGAACTGGAGCAAAAAGAGTAGAAATCAAAGAGCAAGTGAGAGAAGTATGTAGAATAAGAGGCAAGGTGACGAGAAAAGAAGAGGTCATACAAGAATAAAGCACTACCTAGAGACAAGTTACAATGTGTGAGAAGAAAGCATCTGTTCTACAAGATTAAAAAGACACCTGAAGATGATGCTGAAGGAGAAATAGTTGATAATAGCTGATAAAAATTATAATTGACAATAGTTAATAAGAAAGGTCTTTATAGATTTTCTCCCCGCCCACATCCCTTAATTAAACAATGACTTCAAAGACAGGAAAAGATATAAGACATGCAGGGGGAAAGATGTGGGTTAATCCTTAGGTGGCAAAGAATGAAAGAAAGGGCTTTGATTTTATTTTATATGTTGCCTTCATGGCTCAGGAATGACCAGTATGATCAAGTTACTAATAAGATTCAAGGCCTAATTACTGGTAGAAATATAGATTTACTAGCATAGCATGGTTTCAAAATGTTAAGATAAGGAAGCTATTAGAAAACAAAGATCTTTGGTATAAAGCAACAGTGACTATAGTTTGGGAGAAAGAATTGTACAGTCGTATGAATCTCTATGTAGAGTATGTGAGAAACAAGGTGACGTAGTACACTATTAGCAATAAGAAGTATAGTGCCAGCCCCATGGCCTACTTATTAAGAGAGCCACATCCCACTTGGCCTACTGCAATGTGAATCCCAGACTGGCAACTTGAAAAACATGCTGGTTGCATGTGTGTGTGCCTTAAATCTTGACAGGATGAAGAAATGGAGAAAAAGGGATTGTGGTGTGAGTACCCCCATTAGGGGAGGGTGTTTTCTCCTACACCCTCTCTATGGTGAACACATGTGCTCTCTGGTAACTAAAAATTAAATTAAAAATGAAATTGGATATTTAGAGAATATAAGTGAAAACATAAACCCTGGACTAGGAGGACAATTTAAAACATATTCAATGTTTTGGTTTAATGAACATTCTGTTAGGTGCACAATATTTTTATTTTTTTAGTTAATTAATTTTGTAAAAAATTACTTTATTTATTTATTTATAGTTTGAACAGAGAGGGAGAGAGTGAGAAAGAGAGAGAGAGAGAGAGAGGGAGAGGGAGAGAGGAAAAGTGAGAAAGCAAGTCGCCAGGTCTGGGACTTGAACCACGGTCGGCCATGGTTCCTGACATTTTTATTTTTGAGATCACTGACAGAGTTCCACACAAGGACCTGCAGTATGATGGCATCATTTACACAAGATCAAAAAGCCCACACTCATTATATCACTTATGAAAGAAGTTCAATAGGTAAGTAAATAAATATTATTTACTTCCTTTATGTATTATCTATAGCAGAAATTAGCAAACTTTTTCTATAAAGGATCAACAACTGTAGGCATTGTGGGCTACACAGTCTGGTTCGTAAATATCCAATACTGCTGACATGGTGTGAAAGCAGCCACTAGCAGTATGGAAATAAATGGGCGTGGTTGTTTTCTAATTAAAACTGTATTTGCCCAAACAGGCAGACACAGGGATGTGGGCTGTATGCCTACATATGGTCTATGTATTTATTTTCTTAACTGCCAGAGGGTGCATGCACTCACCAGAGAAAGATACAGAAATAGAGATGAAAGAGAAAGAGAGACAAAGCACTCCCCACTGGAGCATAATCATATCACAATTCCTTCTCCTCCATTTCTCCATCCTGTCAGGACTTGGAGCATGCACATGCACCCAGCATTTTTTTAAGCCACCAGGACTGGAACTGGAACCATCATCAGCCATGTGGAATCTAGTTCCCTTAAGTAAGTTATAGGGCCAGCCTAATATAGGCTCATTTTTAAAAGATGTAATTGTACTTTTTAAAAGCGAGAGTGGAAATATAGATACCAGAAGCTAAGAAGGGAAGGGGGAGGGCAGGACCTTGAGAATGGTATTAAGAGTTTAAAGAGTACAAGTAGATAAGAGTTCTACAGTACAATAGCACAGTACAGCAACTAAAGTTAGTGATATTTCAATGTTCAAATTAGCTAGAAAAGAGGATTTCTAATGTTAGCAACACAAGGTAACAGTAAAGGTTTGTTTATTGCCCTGATCTGAACATTCCACATTTTATTCATGTATTGAAAAATTACACTGCATCCCATGAATACATACAACTCTCATATGTCAATGAAATTGTAATAAAAAGAATAAGTTTCTGTAAAACTGAGAGACAAAGGTACCGAAGAGAGAGTAGTATACATGCTAAACATAAATAAACCTCTTTCCGAGAATGAACCATTTATTCATTCAACAACCGTTATTACACTAACAGGAAGAAAGGAATCAGAATTCAAAATAGAGAGAGAATGCTGGAAAGTTGGAATAAAAATGAACAGCCATTTACAAGGAAAGTTGTATTGGCTTTTTTGTTGACAACTCAGTATCTTTCCCCCTGCCATGGTCTCCTCTGCATCACAGGGACTGGAAGCCTGGGTATTTATTACATTTTGCAGAACCGTGAATCAGATTTGCAAGCTAGGGAGAGGCTAAAGATTTACTGTGGCTTCCCCATCGGTGATGGGCAGAGGTGTGGGCATCTACAGACATGAGAGATTTTTACAG
>NW_006160117.1:4550627-4552848 GCF_000334495.1 Tupaia belangeri chinensis | reverse complement strand
GATAAAATGTAGAGGGAGTGTAAAAAAAAAAAAATATGAGCTAACTGTGAACGATTTCTGAGGTCAATTTTCTTAAAAAATATTTTTAAAATGTGCGTGCTAGCTTATGTGGATCACATTATCTCGCAGTGTGAAATATAAAAGATAATACTATATATTGAACGTCTTCTTTGGGCAATGTGAATTTTCACAATTGTTAAAATCATCCTGCAAGGGAGAAGTTGTTATCCTCTTATCTATGATTCTAACTGGAGAATTTAAAGGACTTGCCTAAGGTCACACAGCTATTAAACAGCAAGATCAAGATTTGAAACAACAACTGCCTGTCTCAAAAGCTTATACCCTTTTCATTCTACCCTGCCTAAAGAGCCATTTACACATTTAGAGCTGGACTCAAAAATGGTTAGACCGTAAGTATTAGATATTATTTTAAAGACATATTTTAAAATTGAATTTATTCTTTCAATCATTTATTTATCAAATATACTCATTCAAAACTGAATTTGTAGTAGCTAAAGAAGGTTGACATAGTCCCTGCCCTCACAAAACATATTCTACCCACTGCTGTAACACTGATCATAATGAAGTATTTGCTAAATTGGAAATGTATACATGACTTAGAAGAAAGTGGAAAAGAAACATTAAGGACTAAAGAGGAAAACACCAAAAAATTATTTCACATGGAAGCTTTAAGGAAAACAATTGTAAAGCATAAACTTATAAAATAACAATATTTGAAAAACATCCAGAAATTGATGAAATGTAAAAATCTTCCTACTACACACTACTGCTTGTAATTATTACAAAGTTTTAGGCAGAAGAGAGATAAAACCTATTTAAACAGCAGATTCCAAAAGTCAGTTGATAGGTAATATAATCGTAAAGAGAACATTTATAAAAATGTATTAAAAGAAAGCTAAAAATTAGCGAATACCCAAGAATGCATCTAAACAAGTGAAATAAGTTATAAAACTGTATACCACAGCACAGTAATCAAACATGTCACTGACAATTCAATATATATGTCCAAAAACAAAAACTAGAACTATTATAAAATGTGTATATTTTATAATATTCAATGTTGAAGACAAATAATATGTCTATGTCTTTCCTTGATCATTACTCACTGTATGTATGTGTTAAAACATTATACTGTACTCCAAATACACACTATTACTTGTAAATCAGGAGTTACAATTTAAAAAAAAAATTTTTTTTAAGTAGCAAGAATTGGGCTGAATCTGTGATACAGAATAATGCTCAGAAAAGAGAACCTGGATCCCACATAGTGACCATGGTTGGCATCCCTGGCCCAGTCTGCCTGAATTGTGACTGACGCACATGCAAATGCCCAAGATCTGATGGGCTGAAGGACTGGAGGAAGGGGACTGTAGTATGACCAAGCCCTGTGTAAGGAGCGCCTCTCTTTCATGTTTGCACATGTGTGTTCTATCGATAGTTAAAGAAAAGTAGCAGGAAGTAACAGCCACCTTATTGCTAATTATAATCTGAGGTAGGATACAAGGTCTACAAATATTTAAGGTAAAAAAGGATCTCTGATACAATACTATAGAAAAGATTAAATAAAGCAGGTAAAATGAAAACAATGAAAAACCAAGGATGTCCAGTTTACAAGCAATTGATAAGCCTGTAGAAACCGTGTCTTACTACATAACATAACACAGAATCAAAACTGAATTGAGGGGACTAGCAGTTAGCATAATGGCTATGTCACTGGACTCCCACATAGTCGACCATGGTTCAAGTTCCAGACCCGGTGGCTTAAACTCATGCTGGGCGCGTGTGCGTGAGTGCCCAAGATCCCAAGAGGAGAATGGAGAAGAAGGGATTGCCGTGTGGCCATCCTCCCTGGGGGGTGATCTCTCGCTTTCTGTCTCTCTGTCTCTCTCTGTCTGTCTGGTGAGCACACGTGCCCTATAGCAAAAACCTGTCCCCAAAAAAAAGGGAAAAAAAAACCTGAATTGAAGTATACAGCCAGTGCTGAGAAATCCACTAGCATATCCAGAGGCAGAGATACCTGTTACTCAAAGAAACCTGACTTACAAACCAGTAAAATTAAGAAGTGTCATTTCACTATTTAACCAGTACTGCTGAAAACATTATTGGCTCATTTTCAATTTGGAAGTATCTTACATATATAGTTACTTCTAAACTGATTTGTTCAAAATCATTACCTCTATAAACCAAATATATATATATA
>NW_006160117.1:4545209-4550609 GCF_000334495.1 Tupaia belangeri chinensis | reverse complement strand
TATAACAAAGGATTATATATGAAAGCTAACACTTCAAATATGATATAAATGTATCTATTAAGATTAATATGCTATGCAAAGAGCTATATAAGAAGTTTTCTCATATTTAATAGACATGGCTGAGCTATTTTATAATATAAATGGAAAAATATCCACATACTTAAAAAGAATAAAGAGAAATAAGAAATGAAGAATTAAGGTAAAATAGTTTCAGTACTAGCTCTATACTTTATATATAATGGCTCGTGGATCAAGCGGTGAAATATCTTATTTTTCTTCTTATGATGTGAAGGCGCATTTTAATATCTAAGATTTCTAAATATACTAAAATTGTAAAAAATAATACTTTATTACCAACATTAAGTTAAAATTTAGGGGGCCAGCAGATGACTTGGTGGTTAAGGTGCTGGACAGGCCCACATAGCTGACCACATTTCGAGTCCCGGACCTGGTGGTAATCTTAATGTTGGACTCATGCTGGGCACGTGTATGTGTATGCCCAAGATCCCGAGAAGAGAATGGAGGAGAAGGGATTGCAGTGTGGCCATCCCCCCTGGGGGGTGATTTCTTGCTTTCTGTCTCTCTGTCTCTCTGTGTGTTTCTGGTGAGTGCATGTGCTCTGTAGCAAATTTAAAAAATAATAATGATAAATAAAATTAAATAAGTAATTCTTAGGAAAGAAAAAACAGATGGCTTATCGGGTCAGCCTCTGGAATGCTTGTTAAGGGGTTTGACCCCGTAGTTCAAGTCCTGGACCCAGCTACCTGAAAAACATACTGGGTGCATGTGTGTGTGCCCAAAAATCCTGAAAGGGGGTAGATTAAGGAGAAGGGACTCAGTTGCAAAGATCAAACTACTGGGCTGTCAGAAAAGTAATGACCTATTTTTCTATGCAAAAATGTGTCATAAATTTTCCAACGACCCAGTACATCGGCTTTTCCTACGTAGGCAACAGAAACTGCTAATCCAAAAAGTCTTTAATTTTGAGTCACTCAGATAATTTCATCTGTCTCCAGCTATTATAATACAAAATTCCATTTTCTAAAAGTTGAAATATACAAACATACATACATGTGTACTTATATACATATATCATATAAAATGTATTATTATATAGTTTGAATTGATGTAAATAATTTCACTTTAAAGCCTCTTCTTTTTTATTTTTTTGTTTCTATTTTTTTGCTAAAGGATGTATGCACTAACCAGAGAGAAAGCACTCCCCAAGGGGAATAGTCACCCTACAATCTCTTCTCCTCTATCTCTCCCTCCTTTCAGAATTTTGGACGCACACACACACCCTCCTCAAGCCTCTGGGTCCAAGACTCTGACCTCGCAGTTGGCCATATAGAGTCCAGCTCCCTTAACCACCAGGCCACAGGATGACCCAAAAACTTCCTCTTCATTAGATAGATTACCTCTTATTGATATAGGTAAATTTAAAAAATAAAAACTGTTCCAAAATAATTCAATTATTACTTTTTCTGAAAAAAAATATTTTCTCAATGTATTTCAAGAGTTTTTAATATCTGGGCAACTGAATTCTGTTGACTGGATGTCTGCCAGGTTAAAAATCTTAAACTTTTCCTGATAAAAATGTATACATTACTTTAGCTGAAATTTTACCAATAGAATAGACTGCATGTCAAAAACAAAAAACAAAAAAGCAAAACAAAAATAAAACCTCCAAAAGGGCTCTGTTTTTCCATTTTTAATTATAACTATGTTAAGAATTACATAGATCATTTACATGTAAAGGTTTATTTTGCAAATTAAAGTTCTTTGTTGATAATTCATTGGTTATTTACATTTGTAAATATTCTTTTATGAAAAAGTTTGTTCCATCAAATTTAAAAACACGTCCTGTTGAACATGCAGCAATTGTATGAGGATTTCTCCACCATATAAGTAAACTTCAGATAGTTTGTAGAAAAATGGAATTTAAAAATGCAAATGTTATTTCTCAACATAAACTCCATCAAGTTCAAGACACTTATAAATGATGAGACCAACCATTTAGTCTTAAAGGAACTAAAGGTTCTGGGAATTTTAACAAGTCAGTGCAATGTTGTTCAAATTATTTATTTAAGAAAAATAGGTGTTTTAATATTAGGAAACAAAAGAAGTCAGAGGAGCCCAATCAAGACAGTGAATTGAATGCTTAATGGTTTGCATGGAGTATCTCACAAAAGTTGCTCTTGTTAATAGATAAGAGGAATGAGCAGAAACATTCACTGTGGTGGAAGGACTGTGGCGAAGCTCTCCTGGCTGTTTTTCTGCTAAAGTTTTGTCTGACTTTCTTAAAACACTCAGAATGAACAGAAGTTACCATTCTTTGGCCCTGCAGATAGTAAACAAGCAAAATGTCTTGAGCATCCCCTCAACAACAAAAACCGTTGTTGTTTGCTGTGACCTTTGCTCTTGACTAGTCTACTTTTGCTTTCACTAGATCAATTCTGCCCCTTGGTAGCCATCGTTTGGATTGTGCTTGTCTTCAGGACACACTGGTAAAATCTGTGTCATCTCCATTACAAATTCTTTGAAGAAATGCTTCAGGCTCTTGATTCCACTCATTTAAAATTTCTATTGAAAGCTCTGCTCATCATGTTTACCCCTACTCTGGGTACAATTCTGATACTCATCTATCAGAAAGTTTCTCAACATCCATTTTTCAGTCATAATTGTGTAAAATGGGGGAGGGGGAGCAGAGGGTAGTTGGCATAGCAATAGAATACAGAACTCTGCAAGGCAGATCCACAAGGTAAGGCTGATAGTCTGCATGCAGAGACCTACCTGAGTATACCAGGCACATGAGTACCCATCATCTGGGTTGGTTAAGGTTGGGATGGATCACAGCATCAAGACCCTGTCAAGGATGATCTCTCTCTCTCTCTCTCTCTCTCTCTCTCTCACTCAAGGAAAAAAAAATAAACCTTTAAAGAAAAGGGGGGAGAGCTAGCCACCATAGCCTAGTGGTTAAGGGAGTCCCACATGGCCAAATCCTGAACCCAGCAACTTAAAAAATATGCCTGGTGCATGTGAATGTGTGCCTCCAAATCCTGGTAGGATAAAGAAATGGAGGAAATAGGATTGTGGCATGATACATCCTATTGGGAGTTGCTTTTTCACTCCTCCTCTCTTTCTCTCTCTCTCTAGCAAAAACATATGCCCTATGGCAATAAAAAAAAAGAATTACATAAAATAAACCAATTGATTTGTTCATCGTAGATACTGACTATTGTTTCTGTTGTTAATCACTGGTTCTTTTCAATAAGGGCATAATGATTACATTTTTCTCAAAAATTGTTGTGGATGGTCTGCTGCTGTGAGCATCATCTTGTCCTTCTTCAAATAAATCATCTACTCCCTATTACCCGCCCTTACAATTTCTATTATCTACAGTTACCTTCCCTGCTATTATATCTGCCAATCTTTCAGTTTCTACTCTAGAGTACAGACATTTGGTATATAATATGTGGGGACATATGAAGTCTGTTTTTCATAGTCTGGCTTGCTTCGCTGAACATTAAGTCTTCCATATTCGTTCACTTTGTATCTAATGTCAGTCTTATTCTTTTTTATAGCTGAGTAGTATTCTTAAAATGTATAGTGATTAAATGTAAATAACAAATATATTTTAAAAAGGATTCATCTATTTGTAAACTACTCATTTTTTTAGGACATTGTCTCTAGAAACTTTTCATAAAGCATCAATGAATTCAGCATTCTTCCACCCAAGCATCACCATAAATTTGATGTTTGTTCTATTTTTTTAGAATTATTTTATTTAATATTTTAAAAAACTCACTATAAGGCACATGCCCTCACTATAGAGAGATAGAGAAAGAGAGAAAGACAGAGAAAACAAGCCTCTAGGTCTAGTACTCAAACCATGGTCAGCCATGGGAGAGTCCAGCACCTTAACAACCACACCACCTCCTGGTCTCTTGATGGTTGTTCTTACTTCAGTTTCAGCAGACTATATGCAGCTCTTATAGGGACCCTTTTCATACCAATATCTTACTCTTCTTAGTAACTCAAGCTAGATCATGTACAGACATATTATAACAAGTCAGTAGAGTTCATTTTGGTACAAGAAAATTTTGAAATCCACAATTTTCAAAATATGCATTTCCATGAACTTCTGAAGATCCTATTTATATCCATAATTGTCTTTCCTTTATTTTATAGAACACATGAAAATTCTGTGGTAAAAAAGGAGTGGGGAATATCTTTGAAAATGGACAAACACAAAAGCAAGAAAGGGAAATATCAAAGAGCTTTTTCAGACCCATACAGTTATGATATCTTTTCATTCCTCTTTATGTTTTCTTCCATCTTATCATTATATGCTTTTTCATCTTATTTTACTTCTATGGATACCAAAGTAGAACCAGTACTTGTAGAAAAATATGTTTTAATAATATGCATATGATTAAAATATCTATAGAAAAAGTAGAAAACAGAAAGCAATAATAGGACAATATAAAATACATATGTATTTGTAAAGAACTAAACAGAAATTCTAAAATATAGAAGAATATAGAAAAGTTCTCAAAAGATGTGATGAACCACAGATTAGAAAGAGCTGAAGAGAATTAGTGCATTAGAAAATAGTTATAAGGAAATTAATCAAAATGTTGCAAGAGAAATGCAGAGATGGATCATATAAAGAAAAAGTAAAAGACATGATAATATAAAAAGAGAATCCTCAACATGTATAGAATGGAGTCAGACAGAGTGACTACAGAGAGGTTGGAAAGGAATATTTGGAGTGATAATGGTAGAGAACGTTCCAGAATGGTATAAAAAGATAAGAATCCTCAGTTGAACTTATATACCAAGTTCCAGTATATAAACTCTCAGAATATGTAGTTACAGATATCAGATCATGAAATACAGAAACTTAGGAATAGCAAAAAGAAGGATTATCTGCACACAAAAAAAATTTACAATGATACTATACATAGACTAGAATACAATGTCCAGCTAAACTATTATTAAAGAATATTGATAAAACAGACTTACGAAGGTAATTAGTAACACGTGCTTTGGAAAGGAAGAAAATGAATGCAGAAGGAAGGATTAGAATGCATAAAAAGAAACTAGAAATATAAATATTTTATCACTATAAAAATAATAACTAATGGGAGAGCTAACAATGCATATGACCAAAATGCTAGGCAACAATAATATGGAATAGGAAGGGAGGAAATCAGAATTTAAACATTCTAATAATCTTGCAATGTTTAGTGTAAAATGACTTCATAAATTATGAATGGTATAAATTTAAGGATAAGTGTTCAGAAAATATAAATAGGATATATAGCTCTCCAAGCAGTAAAGAGATAAAAAAGAGAATAAAGAAAAGATGATTTTCATACAGCAGAAAGCATTAGA
>NW_006160117.1:4543341-4545189 GCF_000334495.1 Tupaia belangeri chinensis | reverse complement strand
ATAAGTAAATTAAACAGCAAAGTGAATAAAATCAGGTCAGTGATTAAGGGAAGTTTAAAGAAAAAATAGACATGTGAACCAAACAATGTTCAACTATAATAAGAACTTCACAAGAAAGTACTGAGATTTTATATTAGAAATTACTTAAACCTCTTTGTATTGTTAATTCTTCACTGTGCATATTTATTCAGCTAAATCACTTATTAAAACATACTAAGCACTGCTCTTCATACGCAGGTATTGTAGGTCTTTAGAAGGTATAATAATTGTTTTAAGGAAATTGGAATCTATTCAGAACATTCATTTTAAAAATTTTCACATAACAGAAAAAAATATTGTGTTAGACTACATCCATTTTATTTTAACTCCTGTCTTTTCTTTTAATTTGCTAGAGGGCTATATGCTCACTGGAAAGACACAGAGAGAGAGAGATATGGAGAGAGAGGGTAAGTGAGAAAGCCCCCCCATGGCGGATGGTCACACCATAATCCCTTCTCCTTCATGTATGTATCCTTTGGGGTTTGGGACATGCACACGCATATGCCTAGTGTGCTTTTCAAGTCATTGGGCCCAGGACTCGAACCACTCAGTCAGACATGTAGGATCCAGCTGCCTTAACCACCATGCTACTGGCTGGGGGACAACGAAATTTTTTTTTTTTTTTTTTTTACAAAAGACAGTTGTGAAATAGAATATAAAAATAAAAAGATTGGATATATACCACTCTTCAAAATATCCCATTTTCATAAACAAACTATTGTGTATCTACTGTCTATGAACTCCACTTTGAAATTACTTCTTGTTGAGACAGGGAAGTAGTATTGTTATATTTTGATCAACTAGACTGGGGAGAAATGTTCACATATTGAAATGATCACCTTGCAAGCTAAAAAATGTGATTGAATGTATTTTAAAAAGTAAAAAAAGAAAAAAAAAAGGAAACTACTGGGTCCTCAGAAAAATCATGCACATTATTACATAGTAAAGAATGTCATGACTTTTCTGATGACCCAATATTTATATTTTCAATCCATTCCACCACTTAGGGTAAAGAGTTTCATAAGTTTACTACCCACTGGTTAAAACAGAGCTTCCTTTCGTTTTGTCCTCAGAGTAATTCTCTCAAGCCTCAGGGAGTGTTTCCTAGTTCTAATATTCTGACTTTGGTAAATAAGAATGTGTTGACCCTATTCATGCAGTTTTTGATTTTACAAGCTTTGATAATATCTTCTCTTAGGCCTCATTTTTTAAAGAGTTCTTTTTTTAAAGTTTATCCTATTTTGAAAGTTTTCTCTTCTAACATATTAAGTCCTCTTTATAATTTAGTAGATTATTCCTTACTCTGATTTTAATTACAAAAGTAGAAAATACATTAGTTTTATGGAAGCAATATGCTCTCAAGTTTATTTCTGAGATATTTCATACTAAGAATTCTCTTCCTATATTATATCTGTTATAGCAGACAATTAATCTGCTCTATTTCAAAATGTTTATGTGCCCAAGGGCAAATCACATCTTTTTGTTGTCTATGCTTTCTTCTTGTTAATTTTAGGAACTCCAACAGCTCTAAACTACATGCTTATTATACTGATGACTCCCAAATAATATTTCAGAAATACACTTCCCTTCTAAACTCCAATCTCATTTAGTCACTTAACATTTACATGTAAAATACTTAAATTTGAAAAATATTTACACATCTACATTTTTTAAATATTCCTGCTTGGGGCTGGCAGGTGGCATGGTGGTTAAGGGAGCTGGACTCCCACATGGCTGACTGACCTGGTGGCTTGCTTTCTCCCTTCCTCTCTCTCTCTGTCCCTCTCTGGTCAAATTAAAATAAATAAA
>NW_006160117.1:4527775-4543314 GCF_000334495.1 Tupaia belangeri chinensis | reverse complement strand
ATTTAAAATAAAATAATTATTAAAAACAAACAAACAAACAAAAAAACCTGCTTGATTCTCCTCCCTCTACAACCTGCTCTTGCTTACCATTTTCCTCTTAAGTAAGTGGTACCATAAGACAACAGTAAATCAGGCTAAAGTCCTAGGACTCCTCTTTGATTTGTTTCTACCCCATATCATTTAGTCAATGCTATAGACCAATGGTATCCAGCTTTCTCCATACCATGGCAGACTGAAGGAAACTGATGCTACTAAAGGACAAGAGATCATCAGCCCAAGGTTTTGGATAGTTCCATTCTGAAGACAGATGGATCATTATAGCACTCCATTAACCCATTTGTTGCCACCAAGTGGGAAATTCTGTTGTAATGTTTCCATGCAAAGCATATACTAAATCTTCCCCTTGGGGACCCTAAGTATCACTAAGTGATTTCTTGATGTAGTTGAGTATTTGTTACTTCATCTCCAATGCCTAGAAGAGTGCTCTATGAATCCTTATTAAATGAATTCATAGTAATCCTTATTGCCATTTTGAGCATAGAAACACATGAGTTCATCTTTTGAAAACAGTATCTAGTGTCCCCAGGAACCTTTTTTAAAGCTGCAAAAGTATTGGGAATAGCAGATGATGTGGTGGTTAAGGCTCTGGATTCTCACATGGATGAACACAGTTCGAGTCCTAGACCTGACAGTGAAAATCACACCAGGTGCATGTGTGTGCATGCCCAAAATCCTAAGAGGAAAATGAAGGACTATCACATGGCCACCCCTCCCCCCGCCTTGGGTGGGGAGGTGATCTCTCACTTTCCTTCTCTGTCTCAGTCTCTCTTCAGCCAGCACAAACATACTATAACAAAAATAACAAAAACCTTTTTTAAAAAAGCTGTAGAAGTATCAGTATAGCTTCATGATTGCTTGGCTTATATACTACTGAAAGTCGTAAAATGAGACAGGAGGTACAAATTGGTACATTTACAGTATTTCTCTAACCTAGTCATTGTTCAAACTATGGACTTGGTTATTACCAACTGAATCCTATAATACAGATTCTACTAATTGACAGATACATAAACTAAAGTTCAACAATTAAATGATCTGTTCTAGGTCTTTCAGTTAGTAAGATATAGGGCTTAGCTTTGTCTATATGACTTGAAACAACAAATGTTCCTCATGATATTATGAAAATGATGTTTCCAAAAAGCACATTTTTAAAGATCATGTGCAGGATGATTTGAAAAGGGAGGTAATGAAAATACCACCTAAGATTTAAACTAGTCTTTTAGATATTACAGTGTTCCTTACTTTATATTATTATACTTGATTTATGACAAAACCCTAAGGCATAGAGATTACTGTATCCATTTCATAGGAAATAATTGAGGTTCCAAAGATTAAGTTAAGACTGAGGGAATACTTGAATACAGGTATTCTGACACAGGCACGTTCTTTCACTATTCAAGTTGCCTCTGCCACTTAATAAATCATGTTGCTCTTTATCATGTGGTGTAACAGAATCCAGTGATTTGAAATCTATAAAAATGAAATTATTTAACTAGATACACTTAATCTGCCTGTTGAACTTACACAATTAACCTACTCTTCCTTGTGGTAACAGCCATTTGAAATATGTACTCACTCTACACTTCTTGGGAGAGTATATAATATTTCTGTTACTCTTCTCCAAAGAAGCCTCTGATTGACTTCACCAGTTAAGAACATCCATTGTGTAGGACCAGCAGTCAGCATAATGGTTATATCACTGGACTCCCATGTAGTCAACCGCAGTTCAAGTCCCGGACCCAGTGGCTTAAACTCACGCCAGGCACGTGTGCATGCACGCCCAAGATCCCAAGAAGAAAATGGAGGAGAAGGGACTGTGGCGTGGCCATCCCCCTGGGGGTTGATTTCTCGCTTTCTGTCTCTCTGTCTCTCTCTGTCTTTCTGGCAAGTGCACGCACCCTATAGCAAAAAGCTCTCCAAAAAAAAAAAAAAAAGAACATCCATTGCGTTCTACACTACATAACAGAATACCTCTAATTTTACCACTTCCAAGTAAAACTTGAAGATGAATATCTAAATATCTGACAATGAAAGCTATGGGAAATAAAATTAGGAAAATATTTTTGCTATTCATATTATCAAGCACAATATCTAACACATACAGAGACTCAAATTCATTGAATTTGTCGAACAGGAGATCTACTGTCTTCTTATCTGCCAGAACTTGCACTAGACATCATTACTTTTGATTTCATATTTGGTTGCCATCTTGTATGGTATTAGCTTTCAGAAGTCTCTTAATAAATTTCAGTGCTGGGACCAGCAGTTAGCATAATGGCTATGTCACTGGACTCCCACATAGTTGACCATGGTTTGAGTCCCAGACCCGGTGGCTTAAAAAACTCACGTGGGGTGCGTGTGCATGTGTGCCCAAGATCCCAAGAGGAGAATGGAGGAGAAGGGATTATGGAGTGGCCATCCCCTCTGGGGGGTGACTTCTCGCTTTCTGTCTCTCTCTCTCTCTGTCTGTCTGGCGAGTGCTTGCGCCCTATAGCAAAAACCTCTCAAAAAAAAATTCAGTGCTGATATTTTAATTTTTTTGAGCCAAATATCTTAGTTTGACCATATTATGCTAGTTCAGGGCTATCCTCCTGTGCTAGGCATAATATTCCATTTTCCATACTGCAATATCTTACTTTCAAATCATTTCCCAATGAGATGTTCTGCTTGTCTCTGCAAACAGAACTGAAATTTCCTACTACTATGTCTTAATTGTTCAAATATACAAATGTAATTTCAGCTCGAATATTCTGGTCAGACAGAATGAAGAATACCCCCATTTTGGAAACAATATAAATCCTCCATTTCAGAAGGAAAAGGGAGCTAGAAGGTGGCACAGCCATAAAACATGCTTTGGGAGGCTGATCTACACAGGAAAGTTGCAGGTTTATGTGCAGAGACCTCCCTTGAGTACATCAGGCACACATGTGCCATGACCTGGGCTGGCTAGAGTTATGGGTACATCATGTTAAGACCCTTTTGGGTATGCCTGGTTCTCTCTCTCTCTCTCTCTCTCTCTCTCTCTTTCTTTCTTTATTTCCCTCTCTCTCTCGCTCATGGAAGAAATAAATAAGCTTCAAAGAGAAAAGAGCAATTCAGAACTGAGTCTCTCTCACCAAAAAAAATCAATTTTAACTAAGGAAGAATTATGACATAGCTACTTGGACCAAAAGACTTTGTTTATTCAAGAATTACGTTGCAAATTTTATTTCTCTTTTGTGATAAAAAATCTAAAGGATGCAGAATACTTACAATGCAGGTTGCAAAAGAAAGTATCTATTTGCTGACTAAGGTAAGGTAAAGCTCTCAAGTAAGATTGGATTTGACTGTGTTCTATTTTACATCACAATTTACAGGTCCTCTTCAACTTGCTTTCCCTCAACAAAATGAGATAAGGAATGCCCTGGAAGATTGATATACTATAGTCGATTTACTCATCTAAAATATTTGCATATACTCAAAGTTTTTGAGGCATGTTTAGAAAATTACTTGGGCACTAGTTGGTGGTATAGTGGTTAAGGTGCTGGACTCTCACATGGCTGACTGCAGTTTGAGTCCTGGACCTGGCAACTTGAAACTCCAGTCACATGTGCATCACACCCAAAATCCTGAGAGAAGAATGGAGGAAAAGGGATTGCAGCATGGCCATCCCCTCTAGAGAGTGAATTCTCACTTTCTGTTTCTCTCTGTTTCTTTCTCTCCATCAAGCACACATGCCCTGTAGCAAAAATCTCTCTTAAAAAAAAGGAAATTACTTGAAAGAACCTGTAGCCAGTATAGGTGATATTAATAGTTTGTAAATTTTACATATTTTTAAAAATTTCTAATACAAAGGAAGTCAAACACTATCTCTAATTCTTCTAATGCTAACTTCTCCTCCTGTCCTTTCTCATTCTCACTTAAAATTAGTTTCTTTGTCCAAACCACTTCACTTTAAATTCAATGGTTCAGACACCAGCTTTCTTATTCTTATTTTCAATGACGTAAAATAAGACTGTTGACAATTTCTACACCTAAATCATGATAATCTTTCTTCCCTCAAAATTATTATTCTGGGTTTATTGGATTTGTGATTTCCACCTGGACAGGTGTCTTGGTATTTTTTGAATCAGGTAAGATTTCTTCTATATTCATGAGTATGCTGTTAAAATATTATGTACCACACATTCATTTACTCAAACATTATTGATTTTATACCTTGAATTGTACTGAGCACTGGGAATATTAAAAACGAGTAAGACATTGTCTTGGAGGTTCAGAGCCTAGGTGATATAAAAATGTCAAAAATTAAAATATAGAATAATTGCCAAAAGATTATGGGCTAAGAGGCATTCTTATTTATCCTGGGAAAGGAAGGAAGTAGAAGTCATAAAAATATTTGGAAAGGAGGGACAGCCCCATATCCTAGTGGTTAAGGTAGCTGGATCCCACATATCTTACTGTAAAGTTAAAATTCCAGCACCAATGGCTGGATAAACATGCTGAGCAAATGTGTATGTGTGCCTAAAATCTCGATGGGATAGAGAAAAGGAAGAGAAGGGATTGTGGCATGACCATGTCTCACTTTGGGGTGCTTTCTCTCTCTCCCACTTTGTTTTTCTCTGTCCCTCTCTCTCTGGCAAGTGCATGCATTCTCCAGGGGGAAAAAAAAAAACAACTTTGGAAAAGAGGTGAAGATTGGATGAAAACTAGAAAAGCAAATAGCAGACAGCCAGGGAAAGGAGAAGAGATGAATATCCCTGGCAGAAGCTTTCACAAGGCTCGGCTGATAGAAAGGGTACATACAGCAAATAGTCCAATGTATCTGGTACATGGGGTGTACATAGAGATCAGGCAAGGGGTTTATTCGTCTTTAGGAAATACTGAGCACACTGTCTTACTGAAGGCGTGACTGGTTTCAGTGAAGAAGAATTTTATTGTAAGGGGCATCATCTACAGAGGCATACTGCCTGAATTAAAATCTGGTCTCTTTTACTGTGTTAGTGATAAAATTGAGGGTCAGTTACTTAATCTGTCTGTGTCTTGATAGCCTAGTTTAGACTAATAAATAGTATCTTTCCAGTGTGGTTAAGTATTAAGTGAGTTAATGCATGCGATGTGCTGGAAATAGTACCTGGGAAATAATAAGCATTGAGTATTTGTTCACTTTCATTATTGGTACAGAGATATAAAGTCAAACAAGGTCACTTCCTTCACAGAATTTCATACTAATAAGGAGACAGACATCAACAAAGAAAACAAAGTAAGTAAATAAGTAATTGAATTTCCACCTGTAGTCAAGAGGAAACAAAGAGAATAATGATAGAGAATACTATTTGGGTGCTGCCTACTTTAGACAGTGATCAGGAAAAGAAGGTTTCTCTGTGAAGATGGCATTCAACTAGAAATTTACCAGCAGTCATGGAAAAAGGTGAGAAAAAAACATTCCAGATAGAGAGAACTAGGTATAAATGTCTGAAGGAGGAATGATGTCTCGATATCTAGGAGAGTACAAATTATGAGGGTTTTGGATGCCATTTAAGAACTTTGTGTTTTCACAAAGCTAATGAAGTGTCACAATAGGATAAGTTGGGAATAATGAGATGGAGTATGCATGGTAGAAAGTTCCCTTTGAAAGTCAAGTAGAAGATGAGTTGGAGAGACTAATTAGTATACTAAATCGAAGAGGCTAATGCTAGTGGTCAGAAATGAGAACAATCTGGTGCCAGCAGGTGGTGTGGTGGCTGGTTAAGGCTCTGGATTCCCACATGGCCAACGGTGGTACAAGTCCCAGGCCCGCTGGTTTGAAAATCACACCAGACAGGTGTGTCAGTGCCCAAAATCCTAATAAGAGAATGAAGAAGGGATTGTGGAGTGACTATGCCTCTTCCCCCCAAGGGAGTGCTTTTCACTTTCTCACTTTCTCTCCAGTGAGCGCACTCACCCTAATGGCAAGAAAGAAATGAGAACAATTGTCTTAAGATGACACACCTACATGGAAATACTGTAAATCTGGTGTCATCTGCTGCCTCCTGCCGTCATACAACATTTTATTCTTTCATTCTTGACCCAAAGCCTTCACAGGCACCCTTGACAGCTTACCTTTCTAACTTCACCTTGCATTAACCTCCCTCTCTCTCATTCTACTCCCCACCACATAGACCTTGCTGTTCCTTGAACACACCAAGTATGATACTTGCTTCATGAACTTTGCACCTGCGCTTCCCTTGACTGCATATGCATATAACTGACACCTTTTTCATAAGTTAGTTAAAATGATTCCTTTTCAGTGAGGTCCTCTTCAGCCACCCTCGAGAACTGCAACAATTGTAACTCATGTATTCCTTAACTTTCTCCCTAGTTTGATGTTTTTAAATATTCTCTTTTTAAAGAGATTTTTGCTACAGGACACTTGTGCTTGCTGGAGAGACAAAGAGAAAGAATGTAAGAAATCACCTCCTGGGAGGATGACCATGCCACAATCCCTTCTCCTCCATTCTCCTCCTGGGATCTTGGACATGTACGCAGTCACACCTGGTGTGAGTTTGAAGCCATTGGGTCCAGTACTCAAACCACAGTTGGCCATGTGGGAACCCAGTGACATAACCACTACACCATCTACTGTTCCCTATTTTTAAATATTCTGTTCTTGAGCAAAGGGAATGTATGAGAGTGTGTGTGTGTCTTGATAGCCTAGTTTAGACTAATAAATAGTATCTTATTTATTAGGGAGGGAGAGATACGGGCACCCCCAAAGGCTCTCATAATATAGTGATCCTCTTCCCCTAGTCCTCCAGTCAGTCAAGATTATGGGCACGTGTGTGCCTGGCGGGTTTTAGGACTACTTGGGACACAAACTCCAGTTAGGTATGTGGCTCTGGCATTGTGGGTCACTACCCTACCACCTACTCCACTGACAGGTCTGTTTGGTATTTTATCTATAATACTCATCACCCATTGATCTACTACAATCACTTCTTATATGATTGGTGAGGCGGGGGACTTAGTTTTGTTCTCTGCTATGTTACCAAAAGGGTGTCTGGTCCATAATAGGTACTTAATGAATATTTTCCAAGTAAGTAAAATAACATTAACATGAACTATATTTCTGAATGGGGGGGGGCAATTTTTCCTGTCTGGTAGGACATTCTGGTTCTCATAAACAAGATCTGATGATGTTTGCGGATTTGAAAAAAGAAAAAGCTTGGATATTTGAAAGAGTTAGGAATTTAGAAACATACAATGTAAAGAAATTATGTATGGTAAAACAATCTTCTGCTTACAGCTGCAAATTGCTATTAACAACATTTTGTTTACTTCTGTTTTAGCAATTGTTTTCTTTTTTTTTCTTTGCTTTTACTTACATCTCTCCTTCCTTTCCTTCTTTTCTTTTCTTTTTTTTAAATTTTCCAGAGGGTACATGAACTCATCAGAGAGATACAGAGAGAGTAAAAGAGGAGAAAGCACCCCCAAATAAAGAGTGGTCATACTGCAATCCCTTATTCTCTATCTCTTCATCCTTTTGGATTTTTTAAAAATTTATTTAACTTTATTATTATTTATTTTTGTTTAAATTTGACCAGAGAGAGACAAAGAGAGAAAGAAAGGGAAAGTGAGAAAGCAAGTCACCAGGTCTGAGACTTGAACCATGGTCGGTCATGTGGGAGTCCAGCGTCCCAACCACCATGCCACTTGCCAGCCCCCATCCTTTTGGAATTTGGGGCACACATGCACATCTACCTGGCATGTTTCTCAAGCTGGTTGGGCCTGGATTCCAACAATGAGGTGGGTCATGTAGAATCTGAATCCCTTAACCACCAGACCATGAAGCCAGCCCTCCTCCTTTCATTTTTTCTTCTTTTCCTCCACCCCATTTTCTCACATTTCCACTTGAAAGTGAACAGTATGAAGACTGGGACCTCGATTGTTTCATTCAACTTGGATTGCCAACAACTAACAGAATGTCTGGCGTTCAGGGTGCATTCAGTACATTTTTGTTGAATGAATTATTTTACAATGAAAGAACTGTTCATTCAAGTTTCAGTATTACATATGTGTTATGTCCCTAAGAACCAAAAAAAGAAATATTGAAGAGGAAATAACATATTTCATATAAGAATTTCAAATTAAAATGTTAAATGCTTCTCGTAAGTAGTAAGTTGACTTTATGGATTGTTTATTTTTTGCTCTCTTAATATTTAGAGGTTGACTTTATGGATTATTTATTTTTTGCTCTCTTAATATTTAGAGAAATTAAAGGAAATCTGAAAGCTTACTGGTCCCTCTATGTCTCCTCAGTTTCTTCTTCTATTTTTTTTTTTTTATAAAGAGGTTTTGCCTTTGGGCACATGCATTCACTGAGGAGAGAAACAAAGAGAGAAAGAGGTAGTGAGAGGAAAACTGAGAAATCACCATCCAGGGGGGATGGCCATGCTGCAATCCATTCTCCTCCATTCTCCTCCTGGGATCTTGGGCATGTACACACATGTACCTGGCATGAGTTTCAAGCCACTGGGTCCAGAACTTGAACCACAGTCAGCCATGTGGTAGTTAAGTGGCATAAACATAGCACCATCTGCTGGTCCCTCAGTTTCTTCAAATAACCAGTTCTTGTCTGTTACAAGTTGTGTAACACTCATTTTTCATAACATTTAAAGAAGGTAATGGGATGAAGAATTTATGACATTTGGTAAAAGCAGAATTAGCAAACTCTCCTGTTGGATATATATCACAAAGTAATATCCATACAAAACTCACTGCTGGGGCAGCCCCACAAAGTGGTTAAGCCCTTTGCACTGGGAGCCAAATCCTGGCCAAACATCGTTCAAGTCTGGACCCCAGTGGCTTGAAAAATACATTCAGTGCGTGTGTGTAGGTGCCCAACATCCTAATGGGATGGAGGAAAGAAATGAAAAAGATTGTGGCCAGTGTTCCACTGTGGGGTGCTCACTCTCTCTTTTTCACACATGCAAGTGTGCACAAATTCTCCGGTAATTAAAAACAAAACAAACGAACAACAACAGCAACAAAACCCTTCACTCCTACAGCAAGAAAAATATAAAACTGAAATTTTCTCTCAAATTGGGGCCAGCAGGTGGTGAGTGGTTAAGGTACTGGATTCCACATGACTGACCACAGTGCAAATCCTGGACCCGGCAGCTTTTTAAAAATCATGCCAGCCACCTCTGAGTGCATGCCCAAAATCAGAAGAGAAAAATGGAAAAGAAGGAATTACAATGTGGCTATTCCCCTTGTGGGAAGGGGTAATTTCTCACTTCCCCTTCTCTGTCTCTTCCTGAGAGCAAATGTGCCCTACTGCAAAAACACAAAATTTTTTTTTGAAAAATGTTCTCTCAAATCTATGAAACAAAACATGATCTGTATTCTCTCACTATTTATATATCAAGCTTGTTTGGCCTTTTTTTTTTTTTTTTTTTTTGGTTTTTTCGCTTTTTTTTTTTTTTTTTTTTTTGGCAAAGGGTGGTTTGTACTTCTTTGGTCATTAAGCACAACAGAGAAAGTTAAAGGTCTGCCATTAGCAGACCTTCATGTGACTTCATAAGTTTTGGACATAAATTAAGCCATCTTGATATTTAATGTGCATATATTCTACGTAACTGTAAGAAATGAACTGTGTAAATTAGCAGATAGGTAGAAGAGTGTTTGAAAGCAAGTAGATCTTTTCATGAACACCACATATGAACCACTATTTTCATGAACAAGCACTATACATTCTAATTGGTCATCACTTCTTTCCACTTTGACCATCTGATTCGACATATACATAAATTTTTCTGGCTATATAATACATTTTTAAAAAGGATAATGGAGTGTATTGTTCTATGTATATCCAATAATTAATATTTATCCAAGAAAAAAAGTTCATATTTCACGCTGCCTACCCAAACAAAAGGAAACATGAAAGAGAAAAATGCCTTAAATCATTAATTTTTAAAAAACTGCTTTGAGACAGTTTTATATTATGTATTATTTTTTGTTTGTGTGATTAACTTAGTTTGTCTTATTTTTTTTCAGCAATTTACTCCCAAAGAGTCTGTGAAGTATGTTCTTGAAAAATTGCTTCTATGTAAAAATACTCTATAAATAACAGAAACATGAACATGTACATAACTTTGCCAGAAAACATAAGATTTCTACCCTTCAAGAACTAGAAAGTGGGACCAGCAGTTAGCGTAATGGCTATGTCACTGGACTCCCATGTAGTCGACCATGGTTTGAGTCCCGGACCCGATGGCTTAAACTCACACCAGGCATGTGTGCATGCATGCCCAAGATCCCGAGAGGAGAATGGAGGAGAAGGGATTGCGGTGTGGCCATCCTCCGTAGGGGGTGATTTCTTGCACATGTGCCCTGTAGCAAAAACCTCTCCAAAAAAAAAAAAGAAAAGAAAAAAAGAACTAGAAAGCTAGTTGCAGAGATACTACTTATTCACATGAAACAAAGAAACTTAGTATAAATTATATATATGTGATGGTTAAATTTTACAGTATGGAAAATAAGTACTGCATCAGTTCTGAGGAACTAGAAACTGCTATGGGCAAGAACAATAAGAAAAGAAAAAAGTCATGGGTAGTGCAAACCTTGATGGAAAAGCAATGTTTAAGGAGATTAAGGGAAGATATCATAGATGAGAAAAGCAATACTGGATGCTGTGGTCAGTGATTTTTCATGTTGAGGTATATCTATTAAACTAGTGAATGAAAGTGGCAGATGATGTTCATTGTTTACATCATGTATGCAATCTTAAGTAATTTTGTGTTTATGATAAACCCTTTCTAACATAAAATTTTTAGGGGAGAGGAACCTATAGAATATGTAGTCACTCATTCATCCAAAATGTATTAACTGAGTATCTACTATACGATTGCTACTGATCTAATCAGCATATAGAAAACATCCCATTCCCTAATAGAGCTTATTTTTTTAGTAGGAGAAAATAGATAAAAAGTAAAGGACAAAAAAATAAGTAAATTCTCTGTGCTGTTGGAATATATACTAAGTTCTAGAGAAGGGTAAGGGCATAGGAAGTTCCACCAGTGGAAGTGAAGAGCTGGTGAGTTACAGTTTTAAAACTAAAGGGTGAGTGGCATTAAAAAGACGACATTTGGGCAGAGAGATGAAAGAACTGAAGGAATCATAGGAACCACAAGTGCACAGCCTTCAGATGATTGCTTTTCTTAGCCTGTGTCAGGAACAGTGAAGAGGCACTGTGGTTAGAGAAACATGAATGATAAAGAAAGTAGTAGAAGATGACATAAGAAAAACAATGGGAGCTATTCATATAAATTCACGTCAGCCATTACAAAGACTTTGGCTTTTACACTGTATGAATTGGAGATCGACTGCAACATTCAAGGTTAGGACTGACACAATTTAACTGACACTGGCTTCTGTAGGGAGAATAGATTAGAAGAGAGGGAAGAGCAGAAACAGCTGAGCAGATGTCATGACACTCTGGATGCAGGTATATACATATCCAAAATTCTGAGAAGAGAACGTAAGACAATGGACTGTGGCATGGCCATCTGCCCTGGAGGATAATTCCTCGTTTTCCCTCTCTCTGTGTCTCTTTCTATCTCTCTCCAGTGAGAATACACAACCTGTGGCAAAATTTAAATATTAAGGCCTCAGAACTGGATTAGATTTAGCAATCTAGAGGTCCCTAGGGTCCTTGGCAAGAACCGTTTAGAGTGGTGGCTTGGAAACCGAAGTGAAATAGGTTCAAGAGAAATGGGAGGAAAGCATGCATAGCCAACTCTTCAGAGTTTTACTACAAAATAGAGAAAAGACACAGAAGTTGGAGCTGAGGGTGGTAGACGAAACTATGATTAAGATTATTACTTGAATTCAGGTTTGATTACTGTTATCATTTCTGTAACTAGGAGTATTATTAGTATACACATAATTATTGTTAGGAATGCTAATACAATAATAAAGTAATGAACAGTCTCTCTGTTTTCATCACTGTCCTAAGCATATAGATGTATGTCTGTGTGTATAAAAATAAGTTGTGGAAACGAGCAGTTAGCGTAATGGGTATGTCGCTGGACTCCCACGTAGTCGACCATGGTTCACGTCCCGGACCCGGTGGCTTAAAACTCATGCCAGGCGCGTGTGCGTGCGTGCCCAAGATCCCAAGAGGAGAATGGAGGAGAAGGGATTGCGGCGTGACCATCCCCTCTGGGGGGTGATTTCTCGCTTTCTGTCTCTATGTCTCTCTCTGTCTGTCTGGCGAGTGCACGCGCCCTATAGCGAAAATCTCTCCAAAAAAAAAATTTGTTACAATTACTCTGTGAAATAGGGACTACTATTAGCCTATTTTACATGTGAAAGAAGTGAGACATACACAGAGGTCTTTTATCCCCACATAGTAGAAAATGACAGAGCCAGGATTCGATCCAACCATTTTAGCTCCAGAATTTATGTGTTTAAGACTGCACCATCCTGCTGTATTATGGGACAAATGATTAATACAGATCATGTATCAGAAATGATGCTTATACTACATAGGATATCAAACTATTCAAAATACCTGAGTTAGTAAATAAATGTTTATCGGGACCAGCAGTTAGTGTAATGGCTATGTCACTAGACTCCCACGTAGTCGACCGCGGTTCGAGTCCCAGACCCGGTAACTTAAACTCATGCTGGGCACATGTGTGTGCATGCCCAAGATCCCGAGAGGAGAATGGAGGAGAAGGGATTGTAGTGTGGCCATTCCCCCTGGGGGGTGATTTCTCACTTTCTGTCTCCCTGTCTCGCTCTGTCTTTCGGGCGTGCGCATACACCCAATAGCAAAAACCTCTCAAAAAAAAAAGCAAATAAGTGTTTATAAAGCCCCTTTCATATACATTATTCTTATCAATCTATTTTAAAAGTCCTCTAAGAAATATGACAAAGGAATTCACAAAGTGTAAAATGTTCACCTGATCCTCTTTGTATATTTACAAGAAGTAAAAGTCTCTTTCACAGTGTTCATAGATTTAGAATGTTCTTCAAACAAAGTAGTCTGAATGAAGTACTGTACAACATACATCCAATTATAATTTTATATATAATGAACTCTGATTAAAATAAAACTTTAAAAGATATTTAAAGAAGAAATGCTTTTGCACATGACTACTTCATTTAATGATTGCCTCATAATTCAGTATAATTACAATTTCTTATTTACTTGGAACGAATTCTCAGACAAATGTAACCTACTCTCAGTCCCCCTGAGCTATTTCCCTTCCAGTCCAAAGTCTGGCTGTTGAAAAGATCTTTTTTCTAAGTAGGTCATCCTCTCCCTTAAACCTCTTAACTGGCCTTGCCCTTTTTCCTGCCTTAGACTCCAGCTCCTTATGATTATCTTCAGGTTCCTGGCTACCTCATCCCTGCCTGTAGCGTTGCTTTGATTCTTGCCCCAGTTTTCTGGGCTTAACTTCTAAACAGCGCCTTTATCACCTTCCTCCACTCTGGTCTCATGCTGCCCTTGTGTTTCATTCAACAATTTCCTTTGACATCTTTCTTGAAAAGTTCTATTTTCTTTGACATCTTTCTTGAAAAATCTTTTTATTAGGAGAGATGTCTGGGGTTAGGAGGTGTGGGGGTGGGGGAAGAATGGAGAAAATATTAGGCAGGGAATCTTTGGAAAAAGGACAAAGACTCTGTAGTATTCTCATCTCAACTCACCACTTAGCAGCTATCTCTCACTCTGCTAATGTAGGACCTTACCTGTCTCTCCTTCACTCAGTGATCTTTCACACAGTAATATAAAATGAATGAGCCATGAATTTGGCTTTTTCCCACCATTCAACTTCATCACATCATTTCAGATTTTTAACCCATCACTCAGAGTATTAGAAGTTCTTCAGAAGAGATGAAATGTAATGGAATAATACTCTCTCTCCCTTCTTCACTTTTTTTTCCTTCCAGATTTCACTGTCAAAGTGGGGAGAAGTTAACATGGCAACAAAAGCAGACTTTGCTGATGGCAGAGGAAATGGAAAAATACTAGCTAGCAATCAGTCATTGCCTTTTTAATACAAGTGACTTGATTTTCCACACCCAGGTCTACCAAAACAGTTGGTTAAGAACATTTCAAAGCATAAAGTAAAACAGTTATATGCCTCCTCTTGGATGTTTTTCTTTTAATGATGAAAAGGAAAAAAAAAACTAAAATGAAAAAGAGGACAAAAAATGTGTCAAATATTCTTTTAAAAGGCTATATTTGACATAGTAATTGTATACAATTAAAAGCTTTAGAGCTAGTGATCCTATTTTGAGGTCTCTTAATATGGGGATATCATTATTACATCAGCCACCTACTAGTTTATCACTAATACAACCAATTAATCTTTCTAGTGGTGAGCATTCTTACATCTGAGTCACTTCCTACTTGTTGTCATTTTGCCAACCCTTAAATTGATCTTGGTGGCCTAAGATCAATTACACTTAAACCAATGTGTAAATCCTGGCATGTTCATTAATTAGAGTCAAATTTACACTTTTGTAATTGAGACTAATTATTTGTTTGGTTTAAGTAAGTTGTTAGGCATTCATTAAAGCCATTGGTCATAGGCATTGAAGGAACATGGTTTCAAAGTCCATATACAAGTTAAAACATCAGGCCTAGGGTTTCACAACCTGATAATTTTCACAACCTGAACAGTCACCTATAAATAAATCTTAGAGTGTTGCTCAATTTAATGAATGAATATAAAGGAATGAAAATTATAACATGATTTAACATTTCCTTACCATAAGTTTTGCACATCACAGTCTGACAAGTATAACTCATTACCCAAGAAATTGGAAAATATCATTAATTCTTTTGTTGTTCATTTTACTTATAAGCTTTATCTACAAAACGTAATTTGGACCAGTCTCATACCTTCATGATTAAAGGAGCTGGATTTCACATGACTAACTGAGGTTCAAATCCAAGCCCTGGTGATTTAAGAATCGTACCAGGCACGCATGTGTGCAGGCCCAAAATCCCAACAGTATGGAAAAATGGAGAAAGGATTGTGATATGACCATGTCCCTTTGGGGGTTGCTCTTCCTCTCTTTCTCTCTCTCTGTCTTTCTCTGATGAGTACACATTCCCTCAAGCATGGGGAAAAGACAAGACATAATTTTCCAAATAAATATGTTTATCTTGTGTTAGATAATTTTGTAGAAAATATGACTAAAAATCTATTTAAATAGTCATTATTCCAACGTACTCCTCTGAACACGTAAGCAACAGATACATATCCAATTATCAAAAAGGAAAAGATAACATAATTTAAACATGAAATAGTTTCTGTAGCCCATTCTAACTATATATTATACTGTATGTATAAGAGAAGAACTGATAATTCAGGTCATTTAAATTTGTGAGGCCAATATGTGCTGTCTAAAAAAGCAGGGGAATTTCTAATCATAAAAGTTGCCATTGTTTTCATTACACTTTTTTTTTTCTCTTTGCTATAGAGCACATGCACTCACCAGAG